>NC_052052.2:146965176-147060176 GCF_903992535.2 Arvicola amphibius | reverse complement strand
GCAGTTGAGAGAAAGGGACCTAGTATGGAAACTTGCCAGGAGAGGGTGGTACCTATTAAGACTCCCTGGTGTGAGGTAGGGAGAGCAAGGCCTCACATGGAAAGGGTTTGAGTCATCCTGTCAGAAAAGGTCCTTTGTTGCTGTGAAGGTTTCCATGACTGCACTCTTGGTTAGGATCGGAACCAGTAAGGAAGACAGCAGCAACCACTTTCCAAGCCTGGATCAGCCTCCTGTCTGGATGGGTGCTTCCCAGCAGGCTCACTGGTACTAGTGGTTGCTGCTCTGGGCTGAGATCCCACCTGAGTGACTGAAAGGGGCTGTGAGTGGGAGGCTGGGGCTCTCAGCCTCTGATTTCAGCAGGACAGGGAAGAGAAGGGCACAGGCAGAAGCCATGATACTGTAATAACTCTGCCCAGGGATTGTCTGATAATGCTTTAATTTGTTTAATTTTTTTATCGTTTGAGAATTTCATATGCTGTTTAATGTTTCGATCTATTCCTATTTTTTTCCTCCCCTACCCCGCAATATCTTTTCTTCCCACCTTCATATTCTCCCTCCCTTCCCTCACTAAATCCACCTAGTGCTGTTTGTATGTGCATGGGTGTAGGATCATCTACTGGAGCAAAGGTCACCCCTGACACTGTCCTCTTTTATACCCCTTGGTGGGCATAGCATTACTGTCTGAGGCTCTACATGATGAGTACCAGCCCCTCTTCTGTTTCCCTCTCATGTCAAGAGGCACCAGTGCTTAGCTCTAGCCTTTACAGGTCTCACTGTTTCCTCTTGCAATTCTCGCTTCAAGTTTCTCCTATTTATTTTGCCTATGCCCCTTTTTTGGGGAGTGGGGTGGAGCAGTGGGTCTCTCTCTCTCTCTCTCTCTCTCTCTCTCTCTCTCTCTCTCTTTCTCTTAACAATTATCTTACTTAGTTTTGCTCTGTTTATTTGGAAAGTTTGCACTGGGATTTTCAGTCTTTATTCTGACATTTTGCAATTTGTAATTTTGCATGGTTCTAAAAATCTGTTGTGGTCTCCACTTGAACAAATGCTGTCTTAGCCCATGCTGCTGTAAATGGAAACCACTGGTTGGATAGTTTATGAGAACTGAGTGGACACTGGGGAGTCTAAGAGCTGGCATCTGGTGAGGGCCGCTTTGGCACATCCCAATCATGTAGAGGGAGGCGTCACAGGCTAGGTCTTTCTTCCTCTTTTTTGCAAAGCTACTAATGCCATCATGGAAGCCTCACCCCTACGACCCCACTGAATCCAATCCTAATTGCTCTCCTACCTCCAAATATCACGAATACACACATTACAGCTTAGTCTAATTTATGAACTTTGTGGAGGATGCACTTGAGACCGAAGCAAGTGACAGTTTCCACCTTCAGGATAGAGGTTTATCAGCTACGTGGACTTGTTCGTCTGCCCATCAAGTCTCCCCTTTTATCAAACAATCCCTAGGTTCATGTGGGAAGGCAGACAACACTCTGCAGGGCTTTGCTTGTGCAATTTGGACTCCCTGGTTAGTGTCTCACGTATTCCCCACTCCCCCATTAGCCTGGCTCTGCCTGGCTCTGCTGATCCTGCCAAAGAGCACAGGGCATAGGAGAATCTTGAACCTTATCACACGGTGAGATGGAATTCCCCAAAGACTTTGTTTTGTTTTCCTGTGGAAGTGGGGAGCAGGTGGTGGGAGACATAGTAGCACGAGCTCCCTTTCACCCATCTGGAGTGCTTGCTTCCTGCTGTGCACAAATTTTCTCTCAGCATTTGGGGCCCTGGCATACCACCTCAGAACTCGGTGCTCTTTTTTGTTTACGTCCCTGTTATTGCAGATGTGATCTGAATTCTGGTCTCTAATTAAGTTGAGCTCCTCACAAAGGTAAAGACCGTGCCCTCTAGAGTCCAGGCACACCTGGTTGTGTCAGTGTATTTGTGCTGAGAAATTACACTAAAAACCAAAAATCCACCCTCAAAGTGGATACAGGTTTTGTTATTGTGCCTTGCACTCACCAAATACTTGTGTGTGTGTGAACGTGCATGTGTGTGCATGCATGTGTGTGTGTGTGTGCGCGCATGTGCCTCTGTGTGTGTGTGTGTGTGTGTGTGTGCATGCGTGTGTGTTCATGTGGGTGTGGGTGCATCTGAGTGCAGGTTTGTGTGTGCTCGAGTGTAGAGACCAGAGGTCTCCTCACGTACCACCATCCACTCTGGTTTTGAGACCAGGTCTCTCACTGGCTTAGAGCCTGAAGATGAGGCTAGACTGACTGGCTCACACATCACCGGGAACCCCCGTTCCTACTTCCTCACCTCCGAGACCACAGTGTGCGCTAGCACACCTGAAGAATGACTAACTTCTCCTCCTCCTTCTCATGTGGGTTCTGCAGGTCAAACTCAGGTCCTCATGTTTGTGCAGCGAGCATCTTACTAATGGGCCCACCTCCCTAGCCCACTCAGTGACTGTAACGTTGCTTCTGGTGTATTATTAACAAATCACTGGCCAATTACATCTCCACATACTGCTCCTTTTGGGGGGATTTTTATCTAATTATTGATTTTTGTCTTTTGGAAACAAACATAAAAACCCACTAGGATTGTTCAGGGATTTTGTTTTTGTTGATTCTTTTGGTTCAGCTGCAGCCCCTGAGAACCAGATTCCCAGAACATTCTCCACAGCAGAGATATGGATTTGCTAACAATCATGGGTAGATGAATGCATGCTCTAATGCCACAGAGGGGAACGACAGAGGAACCAGCAGTTTATTTCAGCTTCTACCCCCAGAAGGAGAAGTTTTTACTTGGGTGTTTATAGATGAAGAGATGTAATTGGCCAGTGATTTGTTAATAATACACTGGAAGTAACTTTATAAATACTTAGTAGGAGCTGGAGAGATGGCTCAGTTCGTAAGATGTGCAGAGACTCAGTTTAACTCAGAATTCTGAGGTGGTTTTATATAATGACGAACAAAATAAAACACCTCGCTGACAAGTCTGCATTTTGCATTCTGCTTGGTCAGAACATGTTCTATAGCCTATCTTGGTGGCAGATAATGTAGGCCAGCTTAGAATTCTCCTGGATCACATGCTGATGTGAATATAAAGCCATAATAAGAAAAGTGCTTTAATTGATTCTTCTAAGAATTAATTACTTGCTTGAAGCCAGATGGGGTCAAATTTGGTATTTGGAATTGATGATATCTGTGTCTGTATGAACACCTCCCTCTCGTGGTTATATAAGTGTCCCCTGTCTTACTTTCTTCCCATGGCTACTCAAAGTAGCTCCTCCTCACAATAAAATATGGAATGACTTGTCACCTTCTCTAATCCCTTTTAAGTGAAATTATCAACTAAACCAGTAGCAACTATACCTGCAGAATTCTGAGAGGCGAGAATAATAATAGAAGCACAGTGACCTAGTGCATTGAGTTCAAAGCAGGGGCTCTGCAGCTATGCTGAGCATGAATGAATGTTAGGGACACGGTAGCTGTGCATTTTATGAATGAGTGTTGAGGCTGGAAACAAAAAAAAAAAAAACAGAAGTAGCTGGGAATTGTAGGTGTAGAGTAAATTTCTCTAGTTTCTCATCACAGGATTCCAGAACACAACAGAGTAAATTGAACTCAATGCAAACTTTAGATAAACAGTAACCATGGATGGAGCTGTGTGAAAGACACATTGGCCTCAGGGCCTCACTGGGTTATTGTGGTCAGGCTTTCACTTTCCATTATATTAATTAAAAAAAAATACTATGAGGTCTGAGAACTTATAGTGTTTTTTTTTTTTTTTTTTTTTTTTGAAAGAAGGGCATCAGGACTGATTCTTAACCAAGAATTCCCCTAATTTCTAATTATTTCATCGTATTTACATATCAGGATAGTTTATTTCCTTATTTTTGGTTGGTTCTCTATGCTAAATCTCTAGGGCAATCAAGTGAAAAAATTAGGAAGAAGAGACAGAATTTATTCAAATATTGCCTTGTATCTACTTGATTAATGCAGGATGTTGTCCCGATCTTGCCAACCATTGGGCTTGTTTATTCAAAACTGTAATCTATGTCCTTATCAAACAGGCCCTTCACTGTAATTATAGAAGACTGGATAGGATAATTCAATCTTGACATTGTGCCTCAACCACAAATAAAGTCTCAATCATTTGGAGACAGAGTAAAAAGCTCCCCATAAAGAACATTAACATCCAACCTACTTCCTTAAAGTTCAGGGTGGTGCCAAACCCACTTCCTTAGAGTTCAAGGCGATGCCAGTAGCTGCTTCTCCCAAGAGACAACGAAGGACTTTTGGGCACATTTTGTGACATGTCCAGAATTTTCATTTTACTGGTTTGAAAAGGTTCCTTTCCCCCATTCTTCCTGTAGCTTCTAGAATGATCAAAGTTCTGTTGCATGCACAGAATCCTCCTACACTTGGATTAAAGTAGACATAACAATGCAACCCAACTTCAAAGTAGTTCTTTCCTTCTTTTTCTAGGTTTTTCCTAGCACTCCTTTTCAAGTAAAACTTACTTTTCTGTCTGGATCTTGTTTTTTCCCTATAGCCTTTGCTTTCATGGTTAATTCTACCTAGAAATTCTTTAAGATTGTGTATTTAAGTGTCTAAAATTACATCTATGCGTACTTAAGTACATATGAAGCTGTCAAAAACACAGAAAAACTACCACGCTGTGTTTCAGGTTCTCCACCAAGTCCTTTTGGATTCTTTTTGTGTCTGCGGGCATACATGTGTGCAGGTACATGTTCGTATGTGTATATGTGTGTGTAGAGGCTGGAGGTTGATATTGGGTGTCCTTCTCAGTTGCTCTCCACCTTACGTTTGAGACAGGATCTCTCACCGAACCTGGAGCTTGTTGATTAGATCCAACTGGGTTGACAGGTAAGCCACCAGGGTCTTCCTGTCTCCGTGTCCCCAGCATTGGCTTTGTAATGTAGGTTTGGGGAAAGCAAACTCAGGTCCTTAATCTTGTTTGGCAAGCACTTCATCAATTGAGCAGTGTAGCTGAAAGTCTTTTCTCTGTCTCATCCGGTCCCATCGGACCAGTTTCTCTCCTGCCACTGGTCCCTGCAGTTGCTTATGAAATAATCATTCAGAAGCTTAATAGTAATTATAATTGCTTGGCCAATGGCTCAGGCTTATTAATGGCTAGCTCTACATATGAATTAGCCCATTTCTAATAATTTGTGTATCGTCATGTGCCCCATGACTTAACAGAACGCTCTGGCATCTTACTTCTCTGGCGGCTGCTGGTGTCTCCCTGACTCTACCTTCTTTCTTCCTCTATCTCTGCCTGGATTTCCCGCCTAGCTCTATTCTGCCCTACCATAGGCCAAAGCAGCTTCTTTATTAACCAATGGTAATAAAACATACTCACAGCACACAGAGGGCCACATCAGAGCAGTCTTCCCAGCTCTTTCCCACTGGAACCACCACCTCTTCTTTGCACTACGTAGCTGTCCCTTGACTTGCCCATGGTCGTCTCTGTGCCCTGTAGCATATTGCCCTGGAACATCCCTGGAATGCTGATTTACTAGATGTGGGAACAGCACTGGGAGAGGCAGGACTTGGCCTCCCCACAGTCCTTCTACCGAGATCTCTCTTAGGAGCACTCAGAAGAGTTCACCGATTGAAGTCATGAACACACACTGTGAAGAAATAATCTGTTTATTACAGTATCCCCTACCTTGAGCTTTTAACCTGGATTTCAAAATTATGCAACACTGCCAACTATAATGTAAAACCATCTCCCTCATTCCTAAGGCAGGGCACATAAACCATTAAAATTGCTAGGGTGAAGAATTGCAAGCATGTTTGTAGGAGTGTGCCTGTACTTCAGGGGTGGGAAATCATAATGAAGGATTTGGTGAACTGATTAAAATATAAGCTCAGTGTGTGTGTGTGGCCAATTATTTTATGGAAAGCATTTCATGCCCTGGGAATAGGTGTGTAGGTTCTCTGGGACCTACCGGCTATATCACCTCCCTAAGTCTGGCTCCAGTTCAAACTTCCCGGAGCTATGGTCCTGCCCCTTAGGAGTTGGCTTGCTGCCACTGTCACATCATCGCTGTGGCTTTTCGCTTTGTACGTACTCACCAGAGAACTTTCCCCGAGTATGTTTTCACTCCCCACTCATTCATTCCCCGATGCTTTTATAGCCCAAGGAAACAGTTCCACAGTCTCAGAGTTAAATTTAATTGTGCTTTCTATAACTCCCCAACAGAATTCTGTTTTCCTCTTTGGGAAATAAAGGCTCTTTATGGTGCAGAGCCTTCCTATTGATAAATTAAGCTTCAGAAGTAAATTTAGATATAAAGAAACTAATTCTGTTCAGGAAAGCCACCCACTGCACATAATAAAGTTATTTATAATGAGGAAATTCGGGGATTAAAACATAGCTCCTTCTAAAGGCTATCAAGGAAGAAACCAGGGAAGCTACTGAAGACTAGAAACATGGTTGAATGTGAAGGAGAAATTACTGAAGAAATAGAAGAGGAGACATACTGTGATTTAAAGAAGAGGCGCACCTGTTCTATAGGGACAGTCAGCCATGTGAGTTATATTATAAATTTGCTGTGTGAAATAGAAGAGTATTTAGAACACTGACTTACTCATGTTAGGCTGTGGATGTATTTTTTCCCTTTAAAGTAAATAAGCATTTGTTCATGATATGTGTGCGTGAGTGTGGTGAGCATACGGAAGTCAGAAGACAAGCTGGGTCGTTGGCCCTTGCTCCATGGCGACAGGGCCTTTTGCTGTTTGTTCACTGCCTCCTACACCAGGTGAGCTGACCTTCAGGCTGCTGCTGATTCCTTTGTCTTTGTCTTGTCTTCTAGTTGGAGCATACTTGGATTGCAAATGCGTTCGCCATTGCTCCCAGCTTTGTCTATGGGTCTTGGGGATCTGAACTCAGGTCATCAGGCTTGAGGTGTGCGCTACACACATGACCCTGTCTATCTCTCTGGCCCTCAGGCTAGTTTTTATCACTGGTAATTTCATACAACTGTGAGCCCCTTCTAAGTTCTTTATAAATTGCTCTCTGTTGTCATTATTTACCAGGTAAGGAGAGGAACACATTAACGGGCTTTCCCAATTCATAGAACAGGTTGCCATGAAGGCATGTACCACCCATCACTACCAAGTTATTGCTCTGAAGAAAAGAAAACCCCTCAAAGCCTTTCACCTTCATATCACACAGGAAGGACCTGAGACTGGGGGGATGCCCAGCTGTCAAGAACACTTGTAGCTCCAGTTCCAAGGGATCGGTGCCCATTTCTGGCCTCTGTGGATACGTGCATACATGTGTCATATACTCAAACATACGTACATACACATAAGTTAAAAAAATTGTTTTTAAAAAGAACTATTTGCTACCTGACACGAAGTCTGCACATAAAACATGTCTGAGTTGTCTGTCTTTAAAAAAAGTCATTCAAGTTAAATTACTCATTGGATGAGGCCTATATATAGGAACATGCTTAATTTGTTTATATGTATGTATGTATGTATGTATATATGTATGTATACAATGTTCTGCCTGCATATATGCCTGCATGCCAGAAGAGGGCACCAGATCTCATTATAATTGGTTGTGAGCCATCATGTGGTTGCTGGGAATTGAACTCAGAACCTCTGGAAGAGCAACCTCTGAGCCATCTCTCCAGGCCCTAATTTGTAAATTTTTATAAATGGTCACAAAACTTTGTACTGATGTGACAGACAGTGCTGTGCCTCCAGGACAGCAAAACCAGACCAGAGGGATGGAAAGATGGCCTGCATATGCTTTCTGCTGCCACAACAGCAAGCAAAACAAAACGACGGCTTAGTATCTATTTCCATTGGCCATGTGAGTGTGTAGGCACGCCCCTTCACTTTGATTTCAGTCATGCAGTACTATCAAGATGGAGTGTGTGCTTTGTGGTCTTGGACCAGTTGTGGCTAGGTACGAGAATCAATTTTGCTTTCTAAAGTAAGAGTTCGCTCTTCCCACCTCACCCCCACCACCATCTTGCTACGCAACCCAAGCTGGCTGGAACTCCCCTTTTAGCTGATTGCCCTGAAACGCAGGATCTTTTACCTCAGCCTCCCAAGTACTGGGGTTGGAGGCCTGTGCCACTCACCCAGCTGCCTCTCTGGTTCTTTTCTAAACTAAAAAAAAAAAAGAGTATGGCTCGTGGGACAGAGTTACAGGTACGGTCGTTAAATGGCTTCGTTCTTCATGTGGGAATTTAAGAGCATTAGTTTAGAGTCTGGTTTGTAGCAAAGGGAAGAGCAGTACCCAATGTTGATTTGCCAAACGATTACAGTTTAGCCCTTGAAATAAATGTTTCCCAAAATAACAGCATTTGGGAAACTTTGAGGCCTGGTGCAGTCCTCACTCAAGAACTAAGAGGCCTTTCATATTCCGAGGGCAGAATACTGAATACCAACAGAAACAAGAAGCCCTCAGTCCTCTCGCTCTGCCTGGGGACCCGCTGTACTATTATTAGCATGGCATACAAAATAGATTTGGTAAACACTGGAGAAGTCCTGCCAAGGAGCGTCTCAAAGACATATGGTCTTTTGTAAGTGCCACGAACATTGCAAACAAGCAAGATGTCCTAATTAAGAGGGAGCCTTTTCAGACATCTTGTTTTAAAACTTAGCATTGAACCAGACAGGCAGAACTTTAGAGGTGGGGCAAAACACTCGGTGCCCTTCCCCAGTGAGACTCAGGTTGAACCAGCGAGTTGCTATCTCTACTTTCACCACCAGAGGGAGGGCAACTACATGGAATCATCCAGGAGCCGCCTTCGAGGGTCCAGACAGGCGCCCAGGTCTCCCACGGTGGATGGGCCTTGTATAGCTTTCGAGAGAGAGGTTTCTTGTTCCCTGGGGTTAGGACACGCGGATTATTTAATCATTTTCACAAACTTCAGTAAGGAGAGTGCACATTTAGCTAAATGACTAACTGGGTGGGGGAGAGAAATAGCCATTCTTCTAGCCTGCTTTGCCTCGGGTGTGCGGGGGTTTCTCACTCCACAGCTCCCTCTTTTGTGCTCAGTTATTAAATCTTTGTAACGATTTCATGGGGGTAGAGTTTGCACTTTCCAGGTTTCTGAATTCTTCCCACCCCAAATCCTTGTTCTGTGTTGCCTTAACTGAGTTTTTACGGGATAGAAACCTGACCTCGGGCTACAGAGTTCCTGCTATCAACCGTGTTCTCAGTAGGTGTTCAGTCGAGAGCCAGTGATTGACAGAAATGCCTGGTGAATGGCTTTTTTGTCATAGAGGGGCAGCCATGAAGAACGGGGCATAGTTTTGATGCTCCAAGTGTCTGACCATATTTTTTCCAAAGTACTGTTTTATATAATCTATAGAAACGTAACATATAAATATATAAAACATATAAAACACACATACAATATTACACACACACACACACACACACACACACACACTCCTGAATACATAAATACAACCTGCTCAGTTATCTGTGTGTATGTTTTCAGGGCGGACCACTAGGTATGGGATAGCCAGTTGGTGTGCTCTTCCCTGGGGGAGACTGTTTCTCCACTCTCAGGCTCTCAGCACGCCCGCAGGAGCATTCCCAAAGTTCTTTGTGGGGAAGTGAGGGCTTGCTAAGGTTAAGGCTTCTTGGGCTCGCCCCCTTCCGCATTAGCATATCTATTGGTGCCATCCCTGCTCAGCTCACGGTTAGACTCCTGAATGTAGTTTTGAACTTAATGGTGGTGAAACAAAATCCTCTAAAATAAATATTTACCCCTTCTTTCTCATTGTAAGCACCTCCCCAATATGCATACAGAACCCCCTCTTGGGAAAAGGAGGTGACTTTAAGGGAATAAATGCCAAAAAACGTTCGATTAGACAACGACTTTTTACGGAAAACATTGCTTTATATTTGTTTTTATTCGTTGACAGTTTCATAATATATCTGACAAACTTTACCCATCTCACCACTTATTATCCTCTCTCAGCTTCCTCCCTCCCCGACTGAAACCTTCCAACAAACCCCCTCCCCCTCCCACTTTTGAATCTCCTTGTGTGTGTGTGTGTGAACCACTGGGTTTAATTAGGGATTTTATATGAACAAAGATGAACAAAGTCTAACTTTTTTTTTTTTTTTTTGAGGCACCGTCACTCACTGAACCTGGAGCTCATTGGTTAAGAGTCTTAGATGATTGGCCAATGAGCTCCGGGGATCTTTTCTATCATGCTAGAGTTGAAAGCCAAATAGGTGTCAGTGTGCTTAGCTTTTATGTGGGTGCAGGGGGTCCAATTTTAGTTCCTCATGTCTGAGCGTCAAATACTTGAACCACTTAGCTTTCTCCGTAGCCCCTAACACCAACCTTGCTTTAAATGAAGGAAAATTTGATGTCAAGGTATTGGGAGCAGACCTCAGGTCTGCTGGTCTGAGGCCATTCTGTACCATTTGCAGCGGGATCAGGAGTACTGAACTTAGAAATAGCTCTTACTACCAAATTCTAAAGTCAAACTAAGTACCTGCTCTGATTCAAGACAGGATTCCTAAATTAAAAAAATGAATAAGGACACACACACACACACACACAAAGGAAGACTTCCACACAGACAAGAATTCTTATAGAAGACAAAACTCTCATGAATACGTGGTTTCTCTCTTGCTTTTGACTGAGTTGCAGGAGGAATTGTGGGTGGGGAGTACATAAGGACAGGGCGGAAGGTGCCAGACTTAACTTGATACTTCTTACTTTATATGAAGAGTGTGTGCCCTGGTTAGCTTTTTCTGCTCAATTCAAGCTAGAGTCACCTGAGCAGAGGATGCTCAATTGAGAAAAATGCTCCCCTCAGAGAGTCTGCAGGCGAGTGCATTTTCTTGATTGATGATTGATGTGAGAGGTCCCAGTCAACTGGGAACAGCATCAACCACTGAGCCTGGGTGCTTTGTAAAAGCAGGCTGAGCAAGCAGGTAAGCATCGTTTCTCCATGCTTCTGCTTCAATTCCTGCCTTGAGATTCCTGCGCTGAGTTCCTGTGTGGACTTCTCTGCCTGACGACTATACACTGGCGGGTAAAAGAAACCCCATTCTCCTGAAGTTGTTTTTGCCTGTGGTGTTTCATCAGAGCAACGGAAAGCAAACAAGAACAGTGTGAGGAAACCAACATCTACCACAGCCATCCCAGTAACAGATTTGCATCTCTGTGTGGCAAGACTACACACTTGATTCCTCCAGTGCTGGTTCCAATATTGCTCTTTATGAGTCTAAAGGGATTATTAATATGCTGCATTTGAATCATGGAGTCACGGTAATTTCTAGCAAGGTGTTGAAAGCTTGGAGCACATTTGTGTTCATGAAAATGATCATCTATTAATTTAACGCAATAGCAGGAGCAAGCTGGGATGAGAAGGGAAAAGAGAAAAAGGGAGAAACGAGGTGGAGGATTGTATGTTATATCTTAAAACTCATACGTGGGACCATGCAGGTCTGAGCAAGTACCCATGTCCATCTGCCTCCACCCCAGAGTGACCTCAGAAAGGGTAAGTTCCAATTAGGGTCTATTGAGCAAGAGTGGGATATTTGACAAGACTGAGTAAGGCTGGGACCTTTTTGGGATCAATGCATTGATCAGACTCTACCTTGGCTCCACATCTGGGAAAAGCATTTCCCCAGGAGACATGTTATTGATTGTCATACTGGGGTTAGCGGTGGAAGTTCATTCTGCGTTTGATACTAAACACAGAGACAATTGTTTATGAAGGGCTTCCAAACACAGAAGCAGTAGTGGTGGAGCACATACTAGTTTGCTACGTTATTAGAGACTGAATGTTACGTTATGGCGAGAATCCTCCCATCAACCTAGGGTTTAATTCCATCTTCAGGCCAGGGTTGACGAGGGCAAGGTTCACTGTTAGTCTAAGTCAGTTCATCACTTTTGCAGCATGGAGGACGGAAGCCAGGGCCTTTGGCGTGCTGGCTGATGACTCTACCATTAACTCACATCCCATATTTGCAGCCCATATTTTTGTTATTTGGAAATACTCTCGGTTTTCATGATGGAAATGAATGGTTCTTCTATAGCAAATGAAGTCACCAGGCCAATGTTCTTCCAGTCTCTTATGACATGCTATGTCATGCCTTTTCTATCTCCTAATGCACCATTTCTTCCCTTATGTCTCTGAAGATCTGTATGTTCCACCACCAGAGGCTGAGACAGGCTCCTTCTTGTGCTGTTTTTTTTTTTTTTTTACATAAGTCTGAGATATAGCATCACCCACCTGGCCCCCTGGATAAATCTTACGCGTGACTTCACTCTGGCTGATCAGTCATGGTGATGTGGTCATCAGCCACAGCTCCTTTTCTGGGCTTGAGAATGCCCCAGTATTCTCCTCCGGCTGTGCCAATTTGTCATACACCAAGCTGCCTAGGCTGAGGGCCAGGCTGATGCGAGGTGTCCTGTGACTGCTGTGTTCCGGTCTTTGGTGTGTGGGAGCTCTTTAACAAGGGCCGGCTGGTACTTGCTTAGTTAGGGAGGGGTGGCACAGCCTGCAGGCAGACAGCGACTCAAACGGCCTTTTCTTCAGTTCACCACAATCAAGCCTTCTCTTTGTGGCTTGTTTTTGGTACCACTGCCTTCCCAGAGACTCCTTGGCTGTATCTACCCAGGATGAAAGTGATGCCTTAGGCACTTGGGGAGCCACTGGGAGGCGACTGAGACTTCCCTGACTCCACCCTCCACTGTGTCTCACTTCCTATCAAAAGTCCCCCCTTCTTTCTGGAGGGGAAAGTCCCTGAACTGGGTGGGATTGCCCCAGGGAGCCAGAAAAGCAGGGTTCAGAACCGCTTTCTCACAAAGTCCTTATTTTGAGTCACAGGGAGGGGGAATGAGGCTTAAAACAACAGCTTTTTAAAATCTATCCGAATGTTGAACCATGGTTTAAATCAGGGTCCTCCGTGTCTGCATTAGGTGTAAGGGAACCTGGGCTTTGCATATGGATGTCAGACCAGGACTCAGAAAGTGGTCAGAATGACTATTTTCTAAGTTCTGGCTTAGCGGTGGGATGGAGTCTTAGGATCAGTTTGCCCAGACTGTGCCTTCCCCCTGGTTTCCCTCAGGGAGACTGGAGAAGGGTGCTTCTCTCCCGGTTTCTGGGACCAGAGAACAAAGGGGGAAAACCTTCTTTTATGCTAGGTGAGCTCTCTTATTCTCATTCAGCAAACAGGTGGGAGAGCATTTTTGGCATCTCCTGCTTATTGCTTTTTTTTTTTTTTCTTCAAGCTCCCAGAAAGTAGAAAGGAAAGAAAATGGAAACAGAAGAGGTGGGGGCATTCTGGGCACCTCAGAGAGCTCCTTCCCACAGATGACTGTCCTCCTATTATCAAGAAGTCAAATGAGTTATCTTGTCTGGACCTAGAGCTGACAGTTTCTAGTATTAAACAGACCCCAGGATCATGGCTGTTGGGAGAAAGGTGACATTTAAAGGGCCTAGTGGGCAAGAGGAATCACTGGCACTGTGCGAGCATTAGCGCTGATAAAGAGAGATAATCCGTAGGACCCACCTCCCACCACGGGGTCGCTGAGGGTAACTGGTTACTCATCCCTTTCTGCCAGGTCTTGAGCTGGGAGGGCACTCAGTGAGCCAGGAAAGTAAATGACCTTGGATCCGGAACAGAAGGGAAGTGGCCTTCGTGGTCTAACCTGCCTTGAGTGACACCAGAGAAAGACCGGCAAGAGTGTGGAGAGAGCGGCAGTACCGAGGAGGGCCGGGTGCCGCCGAGATGTGTCTGGCGCTGGAGCAGCTGGCATCCTGCTCTATTGAGATTGGCTGGCCCAGGAGGATCCTAATTACCGCACAACTGCTGCCTTCATAATCACAGTGATAGCAGCAGTGTGGGCCGGAAGGAGAGGCGAGATGGATCTGGTGATGGCTGCGGAGGGCGCCGGAATCATTGTTCTTTGCCCTGGCTTCAAACAAGGCGGCTCGTGCCAGCTGCCTGCTAAGTTTGAAACAGCTGTCCCCAAGAAGGGGCCAACCCTTCCTGCCTCCTCTCCAGAGTAGATAACCAGCCTCAGCCATCAGGTCTGTCTGTATGTCCTTGGGTCATGGCAGAGGCCCCCCCAACCCTCTCGCCGTGCCAGTAGGGGGCAGCCTTGAGGACCCTGAGGACTATTTACTCCAGGAGAGGTCAGAAGAAAATTCAAAAGTGTGGAAGGAGGGCATGGAGAGTGGGGCTGGAAAAGAAACTTTAAAGACCACAGAGATGGTACTTCTCAGGAAGTGTCCTGACAGCAAAGAAAAGGACTACAAATTCATTAGTTAGGCAACCTCTTCGATTGAAAAAAAAGATTCAGAAAAAACAAAGGTATTTTCTCGTAGTCTCCAATATGTGTGTGTGTGGCGCGCACGCTTGCTCATGCATATGTGTGTAAGTGCATATGTGTGCATGCATGCGTGCGTGTGTGGTGTGTGTGTGTGTGATTTACCTTTGCTTTTGGACAATGTCTCAGGTTTATGGTCAACACGAGAGCCTTTGAGGACAGCTCTTAGTGGGGTCTGAGATTCAAGCGAGGGCTGGTGGAAATGGGAGAAAGCGGATGGGAGTGGGGAAGTGCTGAGAAGAATGTAAACCCCACTTTGATTTGTCTGTTTTATGATTGGTTCTCAGGAAGGTGCTAGGCCTGATCAGGGACAGGGACTCTTTAATGAGGCAGCCATTGTATCCTCTCTAAGTCCATTGTTGGCTTTCTGACTTCTGGATACTAAGGAGACTTCTGGAAGAAGAAATAACATAACAGAGTCATTGGCTGATCACGGTCCTCTTGGGAATTTGGTAACTAGTTATGACATAGCGGAGAGCCGTGCAAAACTGACCTACCATGCCGCTGTTCAGGGTAGGCACACAGCGGGAGGAACCTGGAGACTCAGAATTTCCGGGCTCTGATTCCTCTTTGTGTAGTCTCACACCGGCTTTATTGAGTGTCTGCCTCCAGTGCACCACACAGTGTCATATGTGAAATCTTATGTTACGCCAGGTTTATTCTTCCTTTGTAGACCAGGCTGGCTTCGAACTCACAGAGCTTCATCTGCCTCTGCCTCCTGAGTGCTGGGATTAAAGGCGTGCGCCACCACTGCCAGCTAAGCCTGGTCTATTTTCTTCTAAGTCCTTCAGGATGCCAGGGTCAGCTCTGGATTCTGAATCATTTCATTTGCTTCACAAGACAGCAGGGACAGTATTGAGTGTGGCGGAGCTACGGTGCCGAGATCTGCACATTTCCTTTTGTTACACTTCCATTTTAGCTTTTGGATGGCGTTTGAATTTCTTCTCTACCATTCTAGGAATGTTGGTTTATGGCCCTTAATGTCCCCAGTAGCTGTAAGGGAACCCGGGGTTTGCACAGGGACATCAGACTGGAGTCTTGAAAGTGGCAGAATGATAATTTTCAGACATGGTTGCACCTTAGTGTTTCAGGTTAGTCCTGACTTTGAAACCCAGACTCATTGGCAGGATGCCACACTGATTCATGGCAGCATGTTATAGTCATGCGAAAGAAAATGGCCCCCGTAGGGAATGGCACTGTTAGGAGGTGTGGCCTTGTTGGGAGAAGTGCATCACTGTGGGGGTGAGCTTTGAGCTCTCCTATGCAAGCTATGCCCAGTGACACAGTTGCTTCTGCCGCCTGCTGATCAAGATGTAGAACTCTCAGTGTCTTCTCCAGCACCGTGTCTGCCTGCATGCTGCCATGCCCCGCCATGATGATAATGGACTAAACCTCTGAAACTGTAAGCCAGCCCCAACTAAATATTTTCCTTTGTAAGAGTTGCTTTGTTCATAGTGTCTCTTCCCAGCAATAGAACCTTAACTAAGACACTTGTGATGTGCGTGGCAGCAGGTTAATCTCTTCAGAAAAATCTTGGGAAGATAAGAAACAAGGGGTCTTTGGCCTTTTAATGAGTATAGTTTGGAGCTAGTAATTAGAACCGTGTATTTGGGAGACAAGATCGATTAGCGGAGTAAAAGGGCACCATTTACATTACCTCAACCTGCAGGAACTCTGTGTTCACACATGTAGTCATCTACAGCATTTCCAATAGGTAGAACGGAAACCGTACAGCCTGGACTGTCGGTCCTTACCGTGCACCATCAGAAAGAACACTGGCTGGCTTCCTCTGGTCTCGGAATCCTCCATGCTCACCTGTGGCCTCTACTGGATAGAGCCAAATGTCACCCTGTTCCCCAGCTTTACATCTGGATTGATTTTATTGTTTTTTTTTTTTTAAGTCTGGATTAGTCTCCTGTCATTTCAAAACTGTTTCCCATTTAGGCTTTGCTAATCGCAGTCTTGTATCACACGGTAATGTTTCGGGCAGTGACAGAATGTATGGTGGTCCCGTAAGTTCACAAGGAGGCCAAAACATTCCTATCACCTAGTGACGTCAGCCATCATTACACATTCCACATGTGTGTGTGGTGATGCTGCCGGCCACCACTGCTGTGCGGTCGGGTGCACAGAGGCAAAACTTGTGCAACTATAGACAGCATGCAATACATGGAGATGGCAATTAATGTTCTTGGTTTATGTAATTATTGCAGCACGCTACGCGTTAACCTTTGTTTCAGAGGGTCCTGCTTTGCATAGAAAAGTGGACTAAAGCATCATGCCCATTATTCTAATGGAAGCCTCATGGTTTTGTGCTCTCTCCATTTCTTTTAGTGTGCATGTGTGTCTCTTTGTGTGTGTGCATGTGCTCACGTGTATGTGTGTGTGTGTGTGTGTGTGTGTGTGTGTGTGTACGAGCACGTGTCTACACATATGTGCACTGAAGACCACATAACAACCTCAAGGGTTGCTTTCAGGTGACATCTACTATTTTATTATTATTATTATTATTATTATTATTATTATTATTATTATTATTATTAATTTAGAGGCAACTTCTACCACTAGTTTCGGCTGAACTGGCTGGTTGATGGACCTCAGGAGTTCTTCTGTCTCTACCTCCCCAGTGCTGGGCACAGGACACTGGAATGGATTCTGATGATTGAAGTCAGGCTCTCTCAACTGCAAGGCCAACACATTATCAAATGAGCCGTTACCCCAACCCTTTTCATATCCCTTAACTGCATCAAGTGGCCATACTGAGTGCTTGACCGACGTAATCTAAGATGATTATGTTTGCAGAAAGATCAGATGGCCTAATGCTGAACTCTCCAGAATGTATCTCTACCACTAAATCAATCATGGCTCCATCTGAAAAATCATGTGGTTACTTCCTAGGTTGCCTTCTGTTTGCTATTTGTTCATCTTTTCAACACATGTATACACAGTTTTGTCAGAGAAGACATACTGAGTAAATCAGGGTTAACTTGGTTATGTGTACATTTTAAAGCAATAAACAATAGATATTATCTGAGCTAGCATACAACGTAGATTACTATGTAGATATTACTATTATTAATCTTGCTTGTGAGAGGATGCTCCACATATGGTATGAAGTATCAAGATGAGAACACGAGACCACTTACCATGATGACCTCATATCTGTGGAAATATACAGAAGAATAATAAACTCTACAGAGAACGTGCTAAGCTGTGAACTAGTAAGTACATGTTGGAAGTGAGACTCCAGGTGAGTTTTCTTTTTGGACAAACACTTTCTATAATCAACATGTACAATTTTTATAATCAGAATATTTTTATAAGAATAGTTATGAAGTGGGTCCCTGATATGGCATTGGATGTAAGGAGCTCAGTTACACATGATGGCAAAGTTAAATACTTTTGGAGTCAGGCTCTTGGTTAGGAAGGTACCTCTATTGTGAGATATGAGGAGGGACCCACAAGAAGAGACACAGGGATTTTGATGGTGAACCAGAGCCATGGATATCAAGATAAAAGATGAGCCATTGACAAGTCCCCAGTGATATGAAACAGCATGCAAGGTCTCTACATCTCTGCCTCTATCATCTGCCTGCCTGCCTGCCTGCCTGCCTTCCTGCCTGCCTTCCTGCCTTCCTGCCTGCCTGCCTGCCTGCCTGCCTGCCTGCCTGCCTGCCTGCCTGTGTGTTTGCTCTGCACTGTTTCTCCTTTTTGTGTGTATGTGTGTGAGCATGCAGAGGCCAGGTTGATGTTGGGTGTCTTCTATTGCTCTCCACATTAAGTTCCCATCAGCACCCCCTACAGAAGTCCCTGGTTCAGTAGTGCAGCTGACCAGTGAGCCCCAAAGTCTGCCTGACTCTGCTTTCACCTCCAGGGCTAGTACATACCCTTAACAAGTTTGACTATGGGTTTTGGGGATCTGAACCTCAGACCCTTCTGCTTGCACACCAGGTACTTTAACCTCCGAGCCCTCTTTCAGCTCCTCGAATGGGGTTTGAACCGGTTGGATCAGAATTTCTAGGGTAGAGTTATCCCACTCATCACCCACACTTTGGCAAAGTCAGTCCATTCTGATTAATTTGTTATTGGAGTTTTCATGACCCAAATTGCCCAGCTCAGGAGAAGCTTAGTCCAGAGCTTGAATCCGTGTCAAGTAAAATTTCTGTTAGGGCTTTAAATGATGCAGTGTGTTGAGTCATGAGATTTTCAGTTGTCTGTTCTCCTACCAATATTAAAAAAATAAACATGAGAAGAAAATAAACACAAAGACATTTAATCAGTTACATGGACGGGGTTGATTTTCCCCCATTGGGTGATGCTCTCCAAAAAGTCATTGGAGAATTTAAGCTGAATTAATATTTGTCAATTCAGAGCCACAGAACAGCATTTCCAGCCTGTTAAAAAACCCAGCCTCATGGCACAGGAGTGAGAAATCAATTTGTCACCAAAATTTCATTTGTTTATTACCCAAACAAATGGGAAAGCAGGGTTGGAGAGTATGTCAATGTGGTTAGTAGTGATTTTTTGGCTCATATTTTCCTGTAGTAATTGAAGGCTTGGATTCGAGATATTTCTAATTGTAAAAGCCAAATCCATGACTCGGACAATGAAACACATATCAGAACTTGCTGCTGTCAATCCCTGTACTTAAACGTGGGGTAAGAGAAGGACTCCACCTCGGACAATAATTGGAATTTTAGTTACCCAAATGCCCAGCTCAGGAGAAGCTTAGTCCAGAGTTTGGATCCTTGTCAAATATGGTTTCTGTCAGGGCTTTAAGTGATTCAGTGTGTGGAGACACGAGATTTTCTAATTCATGAGTTCAGAGGGTTTTTCTATTTTTTTCAGATATCTTTTTTTTCTTTCAGCTTTTCTTTGTTTTAGGTGATATCATTTGTATTGGGACCAACAAGGAAAAATGAGCACACAGGGATTATCTGTGGTTAAAAGGCAGTGTTACTGGATGTGTATTTTGGGTTGAAGCATTACTAGACTAAGTATGGCATACTAAAAAAGATCCGTAGATTTGGTTAAAGTCTGAACCTTATCTCTTACCTGCTGTGGGGTGTTGGGAAGTCACTTAACTTTCATATTCTCTCCTATCGACCCATTGCATGGGGAGAACGGTACACATCCCAGCTCAAGGTCCAGAATCGAGTTAAACAATCACCTCTTTGATTTCTACAGAGCGTTCACCCCTGTATTGTCATTGCATTTATCACTGCGCAATTTATATCATAGACAGGCCTGGTTTAAATGTCTGTATATGCAAATAAGAAATAAATTCCCAGATACAGAGCTCGTTCAGTATTGCAGCTGTACGCAGTCAGTGCCCAGCATGCAGGGTCTGATCAATATACATCTGTTGGAAAGACAGATTCTGCCCTAGGACAAAAACACGAGGAGGACAATGTGCTGTAACCTGGCGGTTAGGCTTGATTTTTGGGATCTGTAGTTCCAATTCCCGTGTCAACATGTGTAGTTGTGCAAATTTGGGTGAGCTAATTAGCTGCTTAGGCCTTCCACTTTGCCCTCGTCATAGGTAACAGCGCTTAACTTGAAGTTATGAGAATTTAAAGATATTATTCCCACCAGGAAGTGGTGGTGCATGCCTTTAATCCCAGCACTCGGGAGGCAGAGGCAGGCAGATCTCTGTGAGTTCGAGGCCAGCCTGGTCTACAAGAGCTAGTTCCAGGACAGGCTCCAAAGCTGCAGAGAAACCCTGTTTTGAAAAACCATATATGTAAAGTAGTAAAGTAACTGAGCCGGGGGTCTGTGCTCATTGTCACCTGTTAGCTCCAAGTTTCTATTCACTTAGTGCTCAAGCTCGTCTTTCTCAGCTAGGATGGATTAAAAAAAAAGATGTCATTAAAAAAGGATAATGACAAAGGTTTTCTATCATGTCACACAAAATACCATCTCCTAATACTTTAGATTTGTGGCATGGCTGTGTTTGCATGCTTACATTTTGGGGGAGAAGAGAGCACGTGGAATGAAGACTTCAATAGCAGGATTCTTGCTGTCTGAGTGCATGGCACTAAGTGCCAACCAGGGCTAGGCTAGCCAAGGGGAAGGAACTGAGGAATTACTTTTGAACAAAAATAGGTTGGTGGGACCCAGCAGGGCATCATGGCTCTGGCAGCAGTGAAGTGTTGTTGCTGGAGCCACTGGCTAATGGGGGAAAAGGTGAGGACTGGTGTCCTGAGCTTCTGTGGCCTTAGCAGGATGCTTGGCCCTACATGGCCCTTGATGCCTGGGATCCATGCAAACCCCAGTAGACAAAGGAAATTATGGCTGTAAGACAAGAAATGCAGGGGCTAACATTTCTTGGCATTCCCTATTTATTTGACTTGTTAAAAAAGTTATTGCCTCGTTGAGTCATTAAAACTACCATCAAAATGGGCATTTTGTTTACTGAATAAAGACCCAAGGCTGAGGAAGGTTGAGTAACTTGCTAGGGTCCTTAGCAAGTTCTGTACGGAAGGAAGTAGATCCTCTCTCACTCTGAGGAGGCAGTGGGAGTCTGAGCTGGGGAGAGCAGCTCAGCACTGAGATGGGAGAGGCCCTGGGAGCAGCAGCAGCAGCAGCAGCAGCGGTGGCAGCAGCAGCAGCAGTGGCGGCGGCAGCGGTGGCGGTGGCAGCTGCGGTGGCAGCAGCTGCAGCAAAGGGAGGGCCCCTTAACGGACTGCCTTTCCAGGGGGCCCTTGCATGCTTCTTAGCATCTCAACTGGGCAGAGCCTAAAGGGAAGGACATAGAAGCTGATAGAGAAGCAGTGTCTGGGAATGACCTCTGACCTGCCCTGGCTTGTCGTGTCATGTGTCGTGTGTGTCATCCACCCCCTCCCCCGAAACCCACCACACGTTTATACAGACAGCCTTTCTAAGTGGTACTTTGGGACTGCTCCTAGCTCTTATTTTTAACAAATTGTTTCCGTACTATCTCCTAAGGTGTCAATGTTCTGTTCTAGTATGTGATTGTCTCCAGTGGATGAGGAGTCCCTCCGTCATCATTTTCCTTACTACCAACCTTGCCATTCATGTAGTTGTTCCTCGCTGCTGAAGATCTGGGCCAGGGCAAGTGGGCTTTGGTAACAACTGGGTTGGTTCTGAAATCATCAGCTGCTTTTTCTCAGAAAACTGCTTAGTTTTGTTTCATGGCCTCCCACATATACACTATGCAACCCCACTTCCCATAGAGGGCAGTGATATTGGCCGCAGTGACTTCAAAGTAATGCCCCTGACCTCTGCTTGAAAGAGCGGGAAGAGATGGTGGAGATGTGGTCCGAGAATTACTCTGTGGCCTGTAGACCCTGGAGAAGGTCAGGAGGGGATGCATGCATTAGGAGTGGGTTCCCAGGGTTGACAAATATCACAGAAGATGTCCACTTGGGAGACATGGGCGTGCAAGAAGTCACATCCAGTAAACATGGGAAGGGAAGAGATTTATACAAGGGGATTGCCCTTACGGTGGCCTCCATGGTCATATTTGAATAGATTCTGGTAGTGTTTATGTGAACTGTCCAGTATAGTGAGAGTCACATTAATAAATATAATTTGTTAAAAGGGGGACTATGGGGGAAAACAGGGTCACAGAACTGGACCAAAGGAGCTGAGAACCAGCCACACCCTGCTTCATGCTGCCTGATCCAGTCTTCACAACCCAAGAGAGTACATAGCTTCTGTCTGTCTCCTTTTAAGAGATCACATCTGCAGACGAGAAGCCATGCCCCAAGGCCGGTACCCCAAAGCCATTGGCAGAATGAATTCCCACAGCAGCACAGAGGAAACTTCTGCTTTGAAGCTCAGATTAGAAAATAGTTTGGAGGAATACTTAGGGCATGGGTTCTGGGTCTAGTCTGCATCCAACCCGTTTCTAATGCCTTTTAACTTTGCTTTGTCTTAGTAAATTTATCTAAATTCCTAAATTTTAGTTTCTCAAAGTCACAATGCCTGGAAGATTTAATAATTATGTAAGTTCTACTTAGGATCCTGCCTGGCGCTTTGGAAGGACTGTTGAATGCACCCTTCGGCATTATTCCTCTAAAGGATAAAAGCTTTATATCACTATTATAATAGAGATTTTAATACTTCGAAGATTGACTTGTCAAATCAAGCCATTTCCCCTGATGCCCACTGTGCATAGCACTTCCTCTCTATAAGGAATTAGGGAAGTAAATAACAAAAACTGACCATTAGATCTAGAGTTAAAAAACCTGATATCTACAGCAGCTCAATTTTGTCCATCAGTCTCGACTTTTCTTTCCTCCTCTCCACAATGAATTGTTGAATTAAATCTAGGCTGGCAAGTGTGCGTGTGTTACTGGGAATCTGCCTCCTGTGACCAGGGAAGGCATAGCTAATAGATAGCAGCGCCTTTCCTGCCATTTGTCATTTGGCTCAACACTGCAGGCCAGGAGGTCATCTTCAGTTGGTTAGTGTTGGCAAAGAAAATAAAACCGATTTCCCACCTGCTTATTGTCTGTTCTCTGTGGTCCCTTCTCCTCTCACACGTTTCTGATTTAATGGCTTAGAGATGAGTGGGTGGGATGATTTTTGTAGATTTAATATGGTTGCCCTGGGATGTATCCAGAAGGCCAAAGGAGACAGGAGAGCTTTTTTTTAGAATCAGGGTAGTTTAATCTCTCCCTGAGGGTCTCCCGTTTCAATGTTGGTATGAGATCTGATTAAATCATATGGTTATTAGTTAAGCATGTCAGTTAAACATATGTCTGAAGACCAGCGTTCAGGCCTGAAGCCTGGAATTTCTGCTTCCAGTTTTAATGTCACCAGCCACTATAGCCACCATCTAGGAATCTCTTGTTAAGAACCAAAGCATCCCAAAGAATACTGGCTAGAAGTGGCTGTGACTTATTTGTAACCAGTCTGTAGAAACTCAGCATTTGGCTGATCTCTATGGGTCTTGTACAGATGAGTGTGTGCTAAATGAAGGGTCAGTTGGAGGCTTTGCTTGAGGCTTTGCCGGGCTGTGATGGCTGTGTGGTTTTACCGCTGTTTCTATGTGGTCTCTCAATCTGGCCTTCATGGTGATCTCAAGACAGATTTTCTTAAAGATCGAGTTGTCATATATGGATACTTATTGAGCTTCTGATTGACGTCATATTGGCCAGAGTAAATCACATGACCAAATCCAGGCTGCCTGTGGGTGATGACTGTAGTAGTGTGTGCCGGGAGAAGTGACCCGCCGGGAGGAGTGACCCGCTGGGGACTGTCACTTCTGTAACCCCTACTACACTTATCATTGTCACTTTCTTACCTGGTTATGGAAAAGCGCTGCATGGTGCCCATGATGGGGCTTAAGTTTTCACAGAAAAGCCAGATTTTAACAGAAAAATATATCTATGATATGGAATAATAAAGGCTGTATAGTGGTTTGTGCATGTAAGATCTCTAATGTATAATATCAAATGAATGACTTGATAAATGAATTAAATTACCAGTAGAGAGTTTGCAATACCACCTATGAGAATACTATAAACTGAGGTTCTTCACAAATTGCTTACCATAAAATAATAGTTCTTCATAGACCATATATATGTACACACACACACACACACACACACACACACAGAGTCTTAAAAGTTTGGGGGCACCCTTGCATTTTCTCCACTATGCTCAAGTCATGTCCAGTGCAGTCCCTTATTACAGATCACTGATGCTTTATACAAAGCACATATTTATTTATATTTATTTGATAAAGGACAAAGCTGCTATGCCATAGACTAAAGTGACACTTCTTTCTGCTACCGGAAAAAAATAAAAGCAGAAGCCAAGTGAGTAGCAGCACTGGAGACGGTCCCCCTCCTACCACGATTCTTAGACTTAATAGGGGCCATGAGGAGGGAAGGAAAACCCAGTAATAGGGAAGTCTGAATCCTCAGAATTCTTTCTCCCTGATGTTGCCCAAATTTGTTTTGGGAAAACATTGACTGCATTTGGTTTTAGGTAGTGACAGCCATTTTTCCTTATAGTTGGAGATGTTTGATGGTACTAAGGATAGATTTTTGAGGTCCTTAAAACAGATTGCTTTGCAAGAACAGGGCTTGTTTCTATCCTGTGAGTGGAAAGCAAATCTATTTAGAATAATAGTCTGTGATCCACAACCTTTCCTGGTTTCTGTTGTGTGGTCTATCGATATTTTAATAGGATAGTTTTGACTTGAAACAGACCACTTTGGGCCTGGAGTTGTGACAACATGCTTTTTGTTTATAGCTTGTAATTAAAAAAATGTGAATTCAAGCTTATCTGTATAAAAGCATTAAAATGTGGTGATGTGGATGTCTTTGAGAGAATAGCGTGTATTCTGAGGATCTGGATGCCAATTTCTCGTCTGCTTCTTACATTGCTGGGGTTTTGGAGCCCTCTGGAGCAACTATTCCCGTTGTCCTAATTCCCAGTGAACTGTTCCTGGTCGAGACTGATGGAAAACCACAACCGAGAACAGGTGTAGTGTGTGCCGGAGGGAGCAAGTTCCTGCCTTTGCCTGTGTTCTTTGCTATAATACAATGCCTTCGATTGGACATAATAAACCACAGAAATGTACCCCTTACAATTCTGGGGGCTGCAAAGCCTGAGGTGTGAGCAGGCTTGGTAGCTGTTGAGGGGTCATTCTCAGCTTCACATCTAGCGCTTTCTAGTTGTGTCTTCGAATGGGAGAAGAGGCAGACAAGCTCTCTCGTTTTACAAGACACTAATCCCATTCATGAGAGTTTTTCATAATCTAGTTAAACCCTAAATCTCCCACCCCTTCCCACAACCACACTGGAGGTCAGGTTTCAATCTATCAAGTGTGGAGCAGACAGCATTGAGATAGTGCAGGGGCAGCACGGAGCAGATCCTGCAGGGAGAAGTTTGAAAACTTCAGCACTGTCTATCAGGACTCCGTTGAGTCCTTTGAAAATGTCTTCTCTTGGGACGGACTAAATCTGCTTCCTCTGAATGGCATAAAGCACCACTTAAAATATCAGTCGTACCCAGGGAGAAAAGTTCTGTGGTGCTGTCAGATTTGCAGCGACCTGCTTGGGAGCCAAGGTTTTCCAACCCTACACTCTTTAGGAATCAAATGCCCACTTGTGTGAGAGAGCAGTAAACCAAAGGCTCTGTTGCCTGAGAGTGACGGTGTCCTTCTGTCTGAAGCGTTGATGCTAGCTTTGTTCATGCAGAGGCAGTGATGTCCTTGTGCTCAACTTATTTATATCATTTATGGGTCATATTTTCTTGGCTAATTTGGTTTAAAAACAAAACAAACAAAACAAAACAAGACAGGCCAACTCTTTTGCCACTAACTTGAAAAGGCAAAGAACCCTTTTGCTGAAAGTGCTAATCATGCTGGAACAGTTTTGGGCTTTCCAGGAAATTAAATCTGTATATGTATGCTTCTGGTATGTGTGTGTGTGTGTGTGTGTGCGCGCGCGCGCGCGTGCGTGCGCATGTGTGTTTAAATATGAAAGTCTTTTCTCTCTTTCTAATTATTTGATATCTTAGTTAAAACTAGAACCAGGATGCGCTAGGGGCTGGACAAAGTGTACCAGCTGATGGGCTGTGGGGATAAAGAGACACGCAAAACGCAGCTCTCCATCTTCTGATTCTGTCAAATTTATGAGAAAAATTGTTTATTAGAATCCTTGTATGTCTTTGTCATTAAGTTTGCAAGAAGAAAGCTGACCTACTTGTTAGTCTAAAGTCAAGTGACTAGTTAGGACAGCAGCCTTTTCTCTTACATGGTGACCCTTTCCCCATAGCTAATATTTTCTGAGCTCCATGTGTTAGGCACGGACTGTGTTAGGCACCATGCCAGGCTTGCCTCGTTTAATCTCATCACACCCTTGGGTATTTTTTTGTTCTGAGCATTCCAAACTTCCAGATGGGACATGTGAGGTTGAACTTAGCTAGCATGGGTTCATGCACCTGACAGTTCACGCGCACACTGGGCCGGAGTGTTCCTCTTTGGGTCATCATCTTCATCAATATGTTACCATCAACATTCTAGCCTACTTTAGAGGACAACCCTTGATCAGGCTATGGGATGACACAATTATGTCATATCATTGAAATATAATTGATAAAGGGAACAGAGGTTAAAACAATTTTGTTTTTAACTACATGAATTATCTGTAAAAATTTACATAAAAACCTGTTTGCTTGGTCCCCAGTTTCTTTAATCATTTGAATATGCATGTGTGCGTGTGTGTGTGTATGTGTGTGATACTGGGGATGGAATTCAAGGTCTTGCTCACTCTAAGCAAGCTTGACATTGAGCTATGCCCCAGAACCAATGGGTAATAAGAGTTCCGAGACAGAGGCAACCCCTAGGAGGAAAGCGACACTTGGTAGGTTGACAGCTAGTGTGACAACCGAAGTCCAAGCACCCGTGTTAACCTCCAGGGGGAAACTGATAATAGCGAGTTGCAACCCTTCTGTGTTTAGTATATTCAGAGAATCATTTGCACGGGGTTTGCAATCTGAATCTTCTTAGGCATCCCCTGTTTCCAACATGGCAGCAGGTTTCATGTCACTTAGCGTCTGTCCCTGCCACTTTATCTCTGGAGCAGCCAGTTCAGAGGCAGGGGATTGATACCATGTCTGCTCCAAACTTGCTCCCACTTCTGCCTGCATATCAGGAAGCAGCCTCGGTTCTCTGTGGTTTGGTGAGGGTGTGACCATGTGCATGCATGTACACTTACTGTGTAAGTGTAGCTGGGTATTGCAGAAGATGCTGGAAATAGCATTGGCAGATTGGGAGGGGAGGGTGAGGACCTTCATTGTGTAATGAGCTAAAGGCACCAGGGAAGCTGCATTTGTTGTGAGCTAAAAGGTTTAGACAAAGATTTTGTGAGTAATGTCTAAGATTTTAATAGGGTAATTAATCTTTCTAAGTGTTAGTGCCAGATTTTGGGATCAGCTATTATCCCTGGCTGCAGAGAAGCCCTTTGTGTGTTGCTGTGAACAGGGCTCAGAGAAGAGAATACTCAGGTTGCCAAACAAAGATGCGGTCCCAGCTAGTTTGTTCAGGTTTCTAAATGCATTTTCTGGTGCCTTTTAAGAAAGAAGACCCCATTCCAGGGGCATATTCTAGCCTCTTAATAGCCACCGAATCGAAGGAGAAGATAGGAGAATAAATATACAAACAATCTGGGCTTTTTGTACCGTAGTGACACTTGTTATTACTTCTAAAATAATACCAAGCATATTCATTTGAAGCCATATTTTAAGATGGAAAACATAATTTAATAAGCTCATATAAGAGTAAAAGGTTCACCTCTGAGTCTCCCCACAGTTGGACCTGTTTTTTCTTCCTTAATCTAAGTTTAGTGAAAATGGCCAAAGCACCCAGCAAGGCGCTGGAAATTGAATGAGACTTGACCAGAACCTTCAGATAAGGTTGATTATCTAATAGAGCCTATCAAAATAGCAACTAGAAATAGATAGCTTATTTTGTTCAAGTTTGTGTATATAAGTATATACATGCACATATATACATATACACATGCATACTAATTCCATATCATACACATGCATACTATATATACAACATATACATATAGACCCACATATGCACACATATAAAGACACAAGTAAAAAAACTTCAAAGCATGTTGCACCCTGTAAAAACCTTTATGAATGACACCCTGTAAAAGCCCTTATGAATGGCACTGCTGAGGTCCAAGGAGCAGATGGCTTTGTTCTGGTTTTACTTGCTTAAGACAATGGCTCTGACTAAGATTTTTTCTCTTTTAAACTTTATTTTATCTCACTTTTTTTTTTTTTGGTTTTTCGAGACAGGGTTTCTCTGTAGCTTTGGAGCCTGTCCTGGAACTAGCTCTTGTAGACCAGGCTGGTCTCGAACTCACAGAGATCCGCCTGCCTCTGCCTCCCGAGTGCTGGGATTAAAGGCGTGCGCCACCGCCGCCCGGCTTTATCTCACTTTTAAAGGAATGTTTGTTAATTAAAAATTAAAATATAATTATGTTACTCCCCCTTCTTTCCTGGTCTTCCTCTAATCCCTTGTATGTACCCATCTCATCCCCTTTCAAATTCATGGCCTCTTTTTCTTTGTTACACATGCATATAAATGTATAAACACATAGTTGCAATATTTAGGGTGGTTGGATGTGTATGACTTCAGGGCTGACCACTTGGTTTTGGATAACCAGTTAAGAGGCTCATCCCTAGAAATGACTAAGCTCTCTCTCTTCCACTCATTAGTTGCTGTGGATCTTTGCCCAGGGTGGGCCCAATCAGATAGCCCCTTCCGTAGTAGCATGTCTGTTGATATTGCCATTGCTCAGCTCCTGTTCAGGCAGCTGTATTTTGGAGGCATCATGGGTGTAGCTTCCCTGTCATTTCTAAAATATGCCATCTCACTTAGCCTTGCTGGACCTTTGGCTTGTGTTGGAAAGCTGTCTCTCTGCTCTAGGCAACCCACCATTTGACCCTTGTGTTTTGACTTTCTGTGATGGTCTCCGTCTGCTGCAAAGAGAAGCTTCTTTGGGGAGGGATGAGAGCTATGCTTGTCTGTGGGTCTGAGGATGGGTGTTTAGAATGTACTTGGCAATTACGTTGCTTTAGTCAAGTGGTGGTTGAAGGTTCTTTAAGACCTGCGACCTTACTAGTCCTGGGTTGCTAGCTAGAGTCTCAGTAGCAGGAGTGATCTCCCTTCTGTTGAGTTGCCCTAGGTCAAATTAGACGGATGCTGGTAGTGCCAAGATTTTTATTTTTATTATTTTAAAATTCTGTGTATTTGTGTGTCTGTGAATGGTCGTGTGCACATAAGTAGAGATGCCGGTGAAATTCAGGAGGCACAGGATTCTATTGAACTGGAGTTACAGCATGTGGTCATGAGCCACTGCACATGGGAACTGAACTCAGTTTCTCTACAAGACCAATATGAGGTCTTAACCCTGAACCATCTCTTCGTACTTCTATTTTTATTTTTTGGAAAAGATCTCACATAGTGTCTTGAACCACATATATAGCAAGGGTATCCTTTAACTCCTCAGACCTCCAAGTGCTGGGGTTATAAGTGTGTACCACCATAAATGGCTGGCTAATTATTAAGATATTAATAATTCATAGTCATGGCTAAGGGTCAGGATATGTAAGGGCACACTTAAATGTAAATATTAAAGTGAATTAAAAATCTGTTTTAGTAGAAAATTTTTGCATTTTTTTTCTTGCATTAAAAAAGAGATCTTAAGCCAGGCAGTGAGGTACACACTTTTAATCCCAGCACTCGGGAGGCAGAGGCAGGAGGATCTCTGCATTTGAGGCCAGCCTGGTCTACAGAGCAAGCTCTAGGACAGGACAGCCAGGGATACAGAGAAATCCTGTCTCAAGGGAAGAGGAGTAGGAGGAGGAGAAGGAGGTAGAGGAGGAGGAGGAGGAAGAGGAGGAGGAGGAAGATCATGTGAGAATATAATTCTAATTTAATTTGAAAACTTGTTGTTTTTAAGCTTAGAGTGTTGTTCAAATCAGTCTACTTAGAAATATTTACTTATTTAATTTTGAGGATGCCCATCAGGTAAAATTTGGGAAATGTTCTCCACATAGGCTTTTAAACATTGACCTACGCTCTTTTTCAGAATTAGTCATCATTAATTTTGTTCACGGCTTTGGTTCCTGGCGAGTGGTAGAGAGTTTCGCAATGTGTGTTAGATATGCATGCTCAAGGATCAATGGAGTGGATACTGCTCCTGTGTCCACACTCATGACTTACGATGATCAAGCGGGGAGTCTTGAACCACCAACAAGAGGCTCAAGTCCTTTTTGGCTATTTAGCCTAGATTCAGAGCTCTTTGTGGCTCTCCTCAGCTAATACCTCTCTCTCCCACCTTCCCCTCTCCCTTTCCTCCCTCTGGCAATCCCTCCCATAACCCCTTTCTTCTCTCCTCTTTTTCCTTCATTCCATCCTCTATTACTTCTCCAATTCCTCTCCCTTCTAGCTCCTTTCTTGCATGGTACTATTACTATGTATAGTATATATTTTATATATAATTATTACATTATTACTTTTTCAAATAAAGATAGGAAAAGGTCTGATTCTTAGAAAAAGAAACATAATTTCAGGGCTAAGTGGGTGACTATCATTAAATACACACAACTAGCCATTGTAAAGGAATAATTTATAAACTGCTAAATTGTCAGCGAGTGATTCCAGTAAGAGAAATAACAATTTTATTCTGCTGTCTGTGCAGGCTAACACAGACTCACATAGAAGCACGTGACTATTTATTCCCAAGTCCATGGTCAGACTACAGGAAAGGGAACTGGGGACTCTTCAGCTTGTCTCTCATTTTACAAAAGATGAGACGGAAGCCCCTGGACATTAGCCTGTTCTTAGGGTTGCCGCAGCACCTTCTCCAGAGAAGTGCACAGAGCCTTCTAGTGGCCCCTTTCACTTCATTAGCTTGTGCCTTGGCTTTCCTTGCCCTTTCCCTGCCTGGTGTTGAAAATTAAAAGCCTATAGGAACAGATGATAATGGTAAGTGTTGTGATCATCCATGAACAAATCTGCTGTTTGATAGTGATGATGAATCATTTTGTCATATTGTCCTATCCCTCCACATTTCCCTTGCTTCATGTAAACATATGTATATGCGTAAATTTATGTATACACATTGGTTGCTTTTTTGTTTGTTTGTCTTTTTTAAGACAGGGTTTCTCTGTGTAACAGTCCTAGCTGTCCTGGATCTAGCTCCTGTAAGCCAAGCTGACCTCGAACTCACAGAGATCCACTTAACTCTGCCTCTCGAGTGCTGGGATTGAATGTGTGCGCCACCACTGCCTGGCTATTTTGATTTTCTTTAAATTATTTGAAAAGAAGTTGCAAATGCAACCTTTAAATAGCTCAGTATACACCTTCTAAGAACTGAGGTATCTTCTATGTTGAGCATAGTAAATTATCTCAGGCAAGAACTTTAGTGTCAACTCGATATTATCATGTAAGATTATATCTAGTGTCAAGCTTTCTAATTGTATGTATCATGTTCTTCAGTGGGATGAGTGGGGTATTTCGTTGGCATGTATGTTTAGTTTATTTAATCTAGAATAGTTCTCCCACTAGATTTTTTAAGGTCTTTTATTACATGGTCATTTTGGAAGAATCAAGTACAATTGTCTTGTTGAATTTGATTTGTCTGATGTTTCCCTGCACGAAGACTCAATCATGTTTAAGGATAAGACAACGACATTGGCAATTCTCTTCCAGTTTCACATCTGTTGCAGTGATAAATACCCATGTGTAACGGCAATTTAAGAAAAAGAAGCCATGGATTTGAATGAGAGCAAGTGAGGGGGTCCATGGGAAGCATTTGAGGGAGGAAAGGGAAGGGAGGTAATGATGTAATTATATTATAATTTTAATATATATATATATATGTTACACACTCATATGTAGCATAGGAGATTAAAAGGCAAATTTACTTTATACACCCAAGTTACAGTCTACCATATCTGGGAAGTCAAAACAAGAGCTCAAGCTCACATTACACCCACAGTCAAGAGTAAAGAGAGAATATGAACATCCTTGCTTGTATGACAACGACAGGTATATAATATTAAATTGGCCCATTAATAGCAAGACTAATATTTACAGACCGTATTAAGAACCTCTGTGGATTGGGGTTGGGAAATTAGCTCAGTGGTAGAGCGCTTGCCTAGCAAGCGCAAGGCCCTGGGTTCGGTCCTCAGCTCCACAAAAAAAAAGACAAAAAAAGAACCTCTGTGGATGAATACATAAAAAGGGCATGAAAAAAAAATCATTGTATGCATTTGATACATCTATTTTAAAAAGCTTTACTAATCTAACAGATAAAACACTAAAAATATTTATCCAATTTAAGTATGTTAGGAGATTATGAAAGCACAAACCTGGATATATTTCTTTTATATATGACTTATATCCTTTTAAAATTTTGAAGTCCATTGGCTAAAACATCAGATTTTTAAGTAATTGATATTTTTAATTTTAGGCACAGAGTCAGGCTGGCCTTGAACTCATTAGCTCTGGCTAACTCCCAACTATAGTCTTCTCGTTTCAGCTTTTTAAGTTCTGAGTTACAGGTGTGCACCAATGAGCCTAGATTTTCAATAGAAATTAAAATTTCATTTAAATAGAAAACAGATAAAACTGGGTGCTGGTGGCGCACGCCTTTAATACCAGTACTTGGGAGGCAGAGGCAGGTGAATCTCTGTGAGTTCGAAGCCAGCCTTGTCTACAGAGTGAGTTTCAGAACAAGGACAGGCTCCATAGCTACTGGGAAACCCTGCCTCAAAAAAAAAAAAAAATATACCCCCCCCAAAAAAAAAGAAAAAAGAAAGAAAGAAACCAGATAAAACTGTGTGTTTCTTGTATTTATTCTAGCACTGGCCTTGTTGTGCCTTCTTACTTGATCCCACTTCATTTCTGTCTTCTCTATCAAGGAAGGAACCATTAAACTGGAGAGAGCAAAACTCACACAATCAAACTCATCCCAACCCCCAACGGCGAGGAGCACCTTCAACTGAGCAGAACTATTTGTCATTTGATAATGAGCTTTGCAAAGTAATGGATGAGTTTGGAGGGGTGATCGTACTCAATGAGTCTAATTTCTGAAGAAGACGACACTTTCTAAAAGACCAAAACCACACCCTATGCTTATTATACCAGTAATCTGATGGACTGTAGCAAATTTTGAGGTGAATAGTTTATGGGACTTTTTACAGAAGAAAACAGTAACAAGTTAGAACAAGAATGCATTGAAAACATCAACTGATGTCAAAGTAATTGTTTTCATGTGGGTTATTAGAATAATAGGGTGGAAGAAGTCTGTGACCAGACTCTTATTTCAGCAGGGCATGCACTGGAAAATTCATAATATTCCTGTAGGAAACCTAGATAAGTTTGAGCTGGGTGATGATCCTGTTAGGCAGATTAACAACTGTGTTCCACAGGGCTCCGGTATAAGCTAGGACTTAATGACCACTTTTCTAATTACTTGGATAAAGAGATCAAAGACTTCTTATCAAATGTTCCCAAGTTCCAAACTGGGAGCTTTAATAATAGGGCAGATGAGGGAATCCTGTTCTAAAATATTTTCAGTTGATGGAAATCGACTGAGTATAGGCACACATGCAAAGTATAATGAACTGAGAGCTGTAGGTAGAAATCTTTATACAGGCAAAATAACTCTCCATTATCTGAAATATCTAAGCAAGGAGAGTATGATGTTTCTATTTGTACCATTCAGAGTTCTATAGAGAAACACAGAACACACACACACACACACACACACACACATACACACACACACACACACACTCCCCACATTCATGCTATTGGGGTGCTGAAATCAGACAGCCTGGAAATTCTGGCAGGAGGAGTCAGTGTTGTAGTCTTCAGATTCTCTGGAAGCAGGATTCCTTTCTCTTCTGGGGATGGCAATCTTAGAGAGTGCTCAACTGTCTGAGTTCTCTCACAATATGGAGGATGATTTGCATCTCACTCAAAGTTCCAGTAGCTGGAGCGCAAACATTCAAATGTATGAGCCAATGGGGGTCATTCTCATTCGAATCACCACGGGGAGGGGGTGGGGGAAACACCAATGTGTAGAAATGAAGGAGAAATAGACTTTGCTTCTATGTATGGAGCTGTTTCCTCATAGAATATCTGTTTGTGGTGCTATTTAAATACTCTGTTCCATGTATGTTCTTTACATAAGAAGAAAATTGAAGGTCTATGGACAAGGCCCAGCTGACAAATGCTTTCTGTATATGCAGGTGGACCTGATTCTGGATTCTCAGCACCATTATTTTTAAAAAAAACAGGTGTGTGTGTGTGTGTGTGTGTGTGTGTGTGTGTGTGTGTGTGTGTGTAATTCCAGCTCTGGGGAGGTGAAGACAGTAGGTTTCTGGGGTGTTTGCTGGTCTTTGAATCCAGTTGAATCCAGGTTCAGTGAGAGACCCTGTCTTAAACAGTGAGGTGAAAATTGATACAAGAAGACACCGAGTCCTGACTTCTGCACCCACAGGTACCTAGACACGCACCCCACAAACTAATGGAGATTAGAACGGTGAGTCCCGTTCTGCATTTAAGGATTGTCTCAATACATCAGGAAATCTTTTTTTTTTTTTAACTTCATTAGTCTCTCCTTTCTATTCTTGCATACCAGTGTGCATAATTTTGAGTTTATTGAATCACCTAAGAGGGAAATGTGGTCCATCTAGTTGACTTCTTTGGAATTGTCTCTTCTGTGTTTGCTGAAACAGTTCCACATTTTGAGTTCTTGTTAATACAGTCTAGAGCTCTTTACCTAAGATATAAAGTGGTTTCACGTGTGGCATGGAGGATTTAACACCGGTTTGGGGAAGGAGTGGAGACATATGGACAGAGTGCACTTTATCCCTGTGTGCACATTACTTATACAAATGGAGAGAATTTTCAGTTCCTACTTTATATTTCGGTTCTAGCACCGAACAGTGAGAGAATGTAGACTATAGGAAGACATAACACTAAAGGGAAGCCCTCAAAGATAATTCCATCATCCATAACACTAGGCACTTCCTGCCATTATGACTAATAAAACTCAGCTAAAAACACTTTCTAAATATTTTTATGTGCAAAAAATAGAAAATTGTAATAAAATAATGGCTGTTATTTCAAACCATGGCTGTAAAATGCCCCAGGGATAGAAGTGCCTAATTATGAAATAAAAATAACTTTTGTGTCCCTCAGGCAATGTTTTCAAACTATTGCTCTCTCTAATACTGTCATTATAATCAGTTCATTTCCACAGAAGAAATGGGAAAAAATTGGGAGTTCACCCAGTGCTGTAGGATAGGGCTGTGTCTTGGATTAAGACCAGGATGGAGTATTAAAATGTTAATGTGAGAGGAGTCTACCAGGATTGTGGATGGGAGGAACACTCCTGTCAGTAATTGATGATGTGCGACAAAACTGCTCCTGGGGAGATGCAACACACACACACACACACACACACACACACACACACACACACAGAGACACACAGACAAACATACACACACAGACAAACACATACACACACAGACACAAACACACACATACAGAGACACACACAGACACACACACAAACACACACACAGACAAACACACACACAAACACACAGACAAACACATACACACAGACACACACACAAACACGCACACAGACACACACAGATACACACAGAGACACATACAGACACAGAGAGAGACACACACAAACACACACAGACATATGCAGAGACGCAGAGACACACACAGAGACACACAGACACACAGAGAGAGACACATATACAGACACACAGAGACACATACAGACACACACACATCTACTCACCCCATGAAGGGAGCCCATAAAAGACCAAAGTACAGATGCTACCAAAGTCAAACTTGGTGAACCATGAATTTTATTGAAGTTACTTACAGAAATATGGGCAAAGGATTACTTATAAGAGTGGAAAGGACTCAAAGCCAGCTATATCGGGAAGCCCCATCCAACATGGTGACAGACCATAAAGACAGGAACACGGAGTACACTCATAACCTTCAGACAGCTCAAAAGGTTGGAGAGAGTCCCTTTCAAGTGACTCGGTTCTATATCTCTTTCCAGTAGCTTCGCAGGTTTTTTTGCTTCTTCCAGGCAGCTGGTCTAGTCTCAGAGTCCTCTTGTCACCTTGACTTTTCTGAGTCTTCTTTGCAACTTTTTATTGTTTACTCTGGCAGGGAGGGGCCTCGTGAATCTGGTCAGTTCCAGGAACTTCCTTCAGCTATTTCTAGTTGTTTACCTTCCTGTTTCAGGAGCTTCCCTGAAGGATGGAATATGTGAATTTTGGAGAGAACTGGGACATAGCAATTATCTAATAGTTTCCTTGAATCATGGTATTTTTTTTTCTGGCTGGTGAATGAAGAATTATGAATTCAAGAAGGGGCTGGGTGACTTTTGGTGGAGGTTTTATTCAATCAAGGTAAGCTCTGTGTCATCTTTTCTGCTTGACCAGGTCTCACATCATGTAAAAACATCTTTGTTTATTCAGAAATACAAAGGGTTTAAAAACATCTAATGGGTGAAGGAATGAGGGGGCTGTGGTGGCATTTAACTTGCATTTTAATAAATAAAACTTGTCCGAGGACCAGAAAAGTAAAACAGCCACACTGGTCAGCCTTATAAACCAGGCAGCAATAACACACACCTTTAATCCCAGTAGATGCACTAGCTTGTCATAGAAACCAGGCAGTAGTGGTACGTGCCTTTAATCCCAGAACTAGAGAGGTTTATAAAATGGGAGGAGACAGCTCTCAGATAGACTCTCATTCTGAGATTCGTGGAGGCAGGATTTCCATTTTTGGACTGTAGTCGAGGTAAGAGCCAGTGGCTGGTTGCTTTGCTTTATGGGTCTTCAGGTTGAACCCCCGTTTCTCTCCCTAAGTTTTTATTAATTGTGCTTCAGGGTGTATATATGTGTGTGATATCAAGTTGTTTTTGATGTTTCTACCTGAGATATTTAATCCTCTGGGAAAATTATTCTAGAATTCTAAAGATCATTGTGAAGGCAAATATTTTCCATATTGCCATGTGGAATTTATTCCAACTGGGTTTTTTAAAATTACATTTACATCTAATTATTTTGTGTATCATTAATTTTAAAATACTGTATTATCCTTTCCACTTTAAAGACAAGCAGTGTGGTTTACCACTGGAGAATGAACTGGGCGCACCTGGGTTTGAAAGCTGTGCTTTCTTTATGGCTTCCATCAGTTGACTGTATAGCAATGTCAGCATGTTCTTAGAAGGTCGGTTAGAGCTCTGGTAGGAAATTGGGTATTTTGGTATAAGGTGTCACCAAAGGACAATTTATAATAATGTATTCAAGCTGGTAGACAAATCAGAAGAAACAATCCAGAATAACTTAGGGAATCCTAAGTTCCTGGAAAAGAGAACTCTTTGAAAAGGCTATTGATAAAAGCTTTGCTTGTAAGTCTAGGGACTGAGCCAGTGGGTGGTGGCCCTGAAGACAGGAAGCAGTCATCTTAATTTTTTCTTTTGCTCAATTTAAAATTAGATGATTTATTTCTTGTGTTAGTACGATTTCTCTTTATTTCTTCAACATTAGCTTGACTTATTTTATGATTAGTATTTGTTTATAGTACCTTAGAATTTGCATGTCAATGAGAATAGCCTTGGAGATAAAATAAATCTTCAAATAAAAATATTCATTGAGAGAATCCTCTTGTTTTGTAAAGATATATTTTATTCAGATGTAGTGTGAAGCGGCGGGGCTGCGTCCCGCCGCCCAGTTCCCAGCAACCGGCTAACTTTATCCGAAATAATTACACGGAAACTGTATTCTTTTAAACACTGCCTGGCCCATTATCTGTAGCCTCTTATTAGTTAATTCTCACATCTTCCTTTAACCCATATTTAGTAATTTGGGTAGCACCACGAGTTGTGGCTTACCAGGAGAGATCTTAACCTGCGTCCATCTCGGAGAGGAGCAGCATGGAGCCTCACCACGCGACTGCCTGAAGCGTCTCCCCCTCTCTACTTCCTTGTTCCCACAATTCTGTTCTGTCTACTCCACCTCTCTTAAAGGGCCAAGGCAGTTTTCTTTATTAATTAACCAATGAAAGAAACAGACAGATAACTCTCCTCCATCATTTCCCCTTTTTCTGTTTAAACAAAAAAGAAAGGCTTCAACTTTAACATAGCAAAATTAACAAAACAGTTATCAAGCAAGTATTACAGTTACAATATTTAAATCTATTTTATCTTTTATCATAACTAAGGAAAGCTATAACTATCTATTTATTCTTCAACTCCATCAAAGACTCCAGAAGGATATAATGCTACCTAAGTAAACAAGAAATAAGTAACTTATAAAACTCTAGAAATGACAGAGACAACTCGCTGCCTGGACAGTCACCCAAAGTTCCTCTGTACCGTTGGGGCATCCATCTTCAGCCTTCAGGCCCATAGTGTCCAGCAGACTTTTTCATGAAGCAGGAAATTCCAAAGACAGTTCAGTCACTTTCTGCTGTGTCCTGCAGAACGTCTCGCAGACTCTTTCATGAATCAGGAACCCCGAAAGACCATCTCACCTTTAGGCAAGTTCAGCAGTCCTCTTTCTGTGGGTTCCTTGTGTCCAGTTTATGCAACAGTCCAGGCAAGAGCATTTTCTTGCCCAAATGGCTAACAAACTCCATAAGTAGCCTCTTCGATGCCCATCTTCCTCTCGAAGTAGATTGGTGCTGCCGGGAGCAGACGTGTCTCATTGTCATGAAAAACCCTAAGTTATTAAAACATTAAATGCCATATTCTGCAGTCTTTGAAAGATATGAAGAATGTCTATCTAACTGAAATATATCTCTACATATCTAGAAAATCTAATTAACATGACTATAAGCTTGACTATTATCAATGATTATCCATTAACAACCTATATTTCCTAATTATACATTACATTCTTTAAAATGAACTACAATCACAATAGCTTAATCAAGATCAGAAATACATATACATATAACAAATTGACCTTAAAATCCATACCATTGCAAATTATTCATCTCTATATCATATCTATATCATATCCCCCTTTAAATGTAAAAGAACATTTATAAGCAATATTTGGGAAAATGGGCGCAGTTTTTTCTCTCCAAACTGCTTCCTGCTGAATGGGGGCGCTGTTATTTAGGTCTTTCATGGTGTAACCTGTGTGCTAGGTTCCTCTCAGTTGGCAGTTGAGTGAAGTAATTTTTTGAAGATGTTCACAGCAACCTTTCAGGAGGGCGTGGTCTATCATACCATATTGGGATAGAAGCAATCCACAGAGTCTCGTCCTCTGTGAAAACAAAAGAAGAAACTCTTTTCCAAAGCATCATGTTCTTAGATCCAAATCCTGAAGTCATACCGTTAAGATGTCCATTCTGGTCTAGCCTGGCAGCCCATATAATGAAATGTCTCTCTGTACTTAGCTCCTTTACAGTCAAAAAAATCAAAGAAAACACAACAAAATACATAATCCAGACTCTCTGTGAATTTTCCATTTTTACGTGGCTTATTTTCATTCTATCACTTTACTTTATTCTGTCTCTTTAAAGACTTTACCCCTTTTTTAAGGCATTAACTTTATTCTCTATATATTTATTTTTTTTCTCTCTCTCAAGCCTACGTACAGTCATCCAACATATGGGGGTCTTATATGTCTGAATCTGTCCTATTGTGAATCTGTAATTTTTTACTATCCAGGAGCATTTCTTAAAATGTTAAGCACTTCTTAAAAACTTAAGTTGCGCCACTTATAGGTAATACGGTACTGCCTGTTTCCAGCCAAGTCTAAACCTTAACTGCGCTGTTATTGTGGTAATTACGATAGATCCTGCCTGAGATCAGCACAGTTCAGCATGGCGGAGCAGAGCCAAAGCCGCTCCTGCCTCAGTCATTTGGTGCCCCTGAGCCGCACACAGTTACAGGCACACAGCAGTCGACATTGGAGCCGCACTCAGCAGTTTAATTCTGAGACTGAGCGTGCAGCACAGAAACTCTTTTAATCCAAGTCACAGCCGAATCTGAGGCGCAGAGCACCGCGCAGTTTGAAAACATCTCTATGGCGGCAGGAATCCGCCATGCTCTCCCGCTCGCCTAAGCCTGATTCCGCCATCTGCCCAGGTGCAGGAAGGGAGCAGTGAGCCATTGGCATGGTCTCAGAGAACTTTCTTTCCGATCCCAAGCGGGCAAGGTTTTTAAGTGGATTTAGTCACCACGTTGGAGCGCCAATCTGTAGTGTGAAGCGGCGGGGCTGCGTCCCGCCGCCCAGTTCCCAGCAACCGGCTAACTTTATCCGAAATAATTACACGGAAACTGTATTCTTTTAAACACTGCCTGGCCCATTATCTGTAGCCTCTTATTAGTTAATTCTCACATCTTCCTTTAACCCATATTTAGTAATTTGGGTAGCACCACGAGTTGTGGCTTACCAGGAGAGATCTTAACCTGCGTCCATCTCGGAGAGGAGCAGCATGGAGACTCACCACGCGACTGCCTGAAGCGTCTCCCCCTCTCTACTTCCTTGTTCCCACAATTCTGTTCTGTCTACTCCACCTCTCTTAAAGGGCCAAGGCAGTTTTCTTTATTAATTAACCAATGAAAGAAACAGACAGATAACTCTCCTCCATCATTCAGATAGTGGGTGTATGTGTATGTGCTTGTGTGTGGATATGTTCATGTGTGTCAAGGTACCTGCAGAAGCCAGAGGAGTCAAATAACCCTGGAGACTGGCTTACATATAAAACATAAGTAAAATGAACCTGTTTTTAAAAAGGGAGGAAATCTTTATTCTGTCTCACCAGGTCCAGCATGGTGGGGGAAGAGGCGTGGTGGCAGGAGCAGGAGATGTCTGGTCACACTGCAGCCATCAGGAGGCAGAAGCAAGAATCAAAGGTGGATATAACCTTCAAGGCTGTCTTCCAAAGGTCTGCCTCTGTCAGCCAGACTTCACTCCCAAAGAATCCACACACTCACAAAGCTGCACCACTGTCTTGGACCAAGTGTGCAAACACATGCCCTTGAGGAGGACATTTCACACTCAAAAACACTCTCATTCTTTCTCTCTTGCTCACTTTATCTTCTTTTCTGTTTATTTTTCAGACATAGACACACCCTCCCTAGCCTAGTTCCCTTGAGTGCTGGCATTTCAAACAGGCACCAACACAGCCAGCTGTCATTTAACTTAAATCTTAAACCTGGGGGAGATTGTTCTGATTCACACCATGGTTTCAATGGACTCCCAACTGATCCCTTGTAACACATCAATGTTTTAAAAGCCAAAAGGACTCTTTCTTGTAAAAACGTTCTAGGTCTTGAGTGGATAGGCGCTACACAGCTTCAAGGTGTCACCGTTACTCAAAGAGTTGTCAGTCTCCACGTGCAGATTCAGATGTGACTTAGGTGGGCCCCTGTGAGGTAGGGTGTCTTTCAGATCTGAGGTTTGTCTTGCAACTGAGAGAATTATTTTGTGTCCCCTTTGAATGGCAGGCTGGATGCATGCCAACAGTGTGGTCTTCTTCGGTAGGATGTGTTCTTTGAGACAAGGGGCAGAACAGATTTGTAGCTCTGGATAGGAGGTACTGTCTGAACCACGTTGGGATTGGGACATCCAGTGAGACTTGGATGTTTGTTACTTTGTGGCTGCCCTGAAGTTATGAGCTCATGGGGACTCATTCCCAAATCACCCTCCAGTTGATGAGCCATGGTGCTGTGCACTTTTTAGTGCACATGACCAAGACAGGTCACAAAATTGAGAAAAAGGCAATTGGATGTTTCTCTTAGTCAAATGGAGATCGATAAAATCCCCAAGGAAAATAGTTTCAGGGGAAGGAGGGTTTATTGATAGCCCTGAGCAAAGTTATTCTTACAAAAGTCACCAGTACAATGAATACCAAACCATAGAAGAGTAGTTAGTTCAGCTCAGCAAGTTAGTGTCGCCTTCACCCATTCCAGCCTTGAAGACAAGCAAGTCCCTGGGCAAGTGTGACTCTGGCTCCGTGTGGAATTTATTTCCTAATCTGACCAGGTGGGTTATTTCAGAAGCTTTCTTTGAGTGACTCTGGCTTAATGTGGGTGTTATTGGAACATAATCCTTGCTGGTTCATCTCTGTCCCATTTATTGTGTTGGGGGAAACATGAAGAATTTGGGAGAAGTCTGTTTAAGTTTTTAAAATTTCATGCCTCAAGATAGTGTCCAAAAAAGTGTTTTCAGAACCAAACCAACCCCAATGAGGACTAAAGATCAAGCCAGAAGTCCTCCAGGTCCTAAGTACCATATTGGGACTGCTGAGCACCCAGCACTGTGGAAGGAGCAGCTCCAGGGTTCTCAGCCCCTCCTGTGTGCACTTATTATTGGACTATCCAGTCCTATCATGGTGGAATCCAGTCTAATAAACCCATTTATAATGCATACTAACTCTGTAGTTATCTTCCCTTAGAGACTCCTGACTAATATAATAGGGACCATGCGCCCCATCTCTGGCAGCATGAGGCAGAGCGACATTACAGGTAGTGAACTGGGGATAAAGGTGGATGCTGTGGCGGAGTGAATGAAAATGGCCCCCCGTAGACTCTAGGGAGTGGCATTATTGGAGGTGTGGCCTTGATGGAGTAGGTGTGGCCTTGTTGAATGAAGTACGTCACAGGCTTTGAGATTTTAGAAGGTCAAGACAGTGCCAGTGTCCCTCTCTCTTCTTGCTGCCTACTGATGCAGATGTAGAACTCTCAGCTACGTCTCCAGCACCGTGTCTGCCTGCACACTGCCATGCTTCCCACCATGATGATAATGGACTAAACCTCTGAACTGTGAGCCAGCTCCAATGAAATGTTTTCCCTTATAAGAGTTGCTGTGGTCATGGTGTCTCTTCACAGCAATAGAACACTAAGACAGACGCCATAGATTTCCAATGCTCTTAGAAATGCCTATCACTGTCAGGGATGCTATTCATTTCTTTGGCTTCAAGTTATCTTAAAGGCTTTTCACATCCTTATTCCTTATGAATAATTTTTCATTTTGTGCTGATGTTTTCCTCTTTTAATTCTCTTAAAGAAAAACTTTTTCCTTTTCCTACCCCCCTCCCCCGTTTCTCTCACATCAGCAGCTAAATGATCTTCCTCTCTGTTCAGGAAGCTGGCAGGCTCAGACAGAAGCCCTTAGATAGCCAGCTAATTAGAGAGCAGGCAGGTGTGGACGGTCCATTCAGCCTGTAAATAAGCGCCAAAAATGAAAGGTATTGGTCTGTGAGTGCTGGCAGGTGGAAGCCTCGCTTTCTGCCTTTAACAGCAGCGAGGAGAAAGCGGGTTTGTTTGGAAGACCTGACGAGCAGGGAGGGAAAAATTACACTTATGACTAAAAGCTCTTTAGAAGAGACTGTGTCTATTTCTAAATCATTGTCTTGCTTGGAATTAATCTGAAAGGCATCTAATTGCCTTCTCTAAGAGTGTCATGCTTCCTGAGCAGGCTCTGTGAACTCTGTGGCCTGAGCCAGAATAATTCATGGTTTCAAACTTACTCTTACCAGCAAACCTTACGCTTGCCTGCAGAGGTGGGCCCTGTCTTCTTTTGTGGTTTCTCCTCTCCAGTTGGTACATGCACTCAAATGGCTGGATTTCTCTGTTCAGGAAACTCCTCAAATGCTGAGAGAGGAGAACAAAAAGATCTATTGTTGTACGACTTCATGCCTTACTTAACAAAGCTACTTGGAGATAAATGTCCAGGAGGAAATGGGTTCCTGCAAGCGTGTTTCTCTCTTTGTCATTTCTTTATTTCTCTCTGCTCCATTTCTCTGTGTTTAATAATTTAGTTTAGCATTTTTTTTAAAACTGGAGGACATTTTTTTCAGTAGGATGGTATGGCAGAAGACCGCAGGAGCGTCATACATCACACATTCAAAATACATTAATACATGGCTGAAATGCTAACCCATGCAATAGAATAATTATAGTGTATCTTCATTGAAATTGTACACATGGCTTTGTGATCACACTCATTAATTTAGATCCAAATGAAGCAAAATTATTCTGCATGACTGCTGAGTTAATTTATGTGATATAAGTAAAGAAGAATCAAATAAAGTGTGATGGAAAACGAGACTGCAGGCAAGCATTGCATCCACGGGAAGATGCCTGCTCATCTCTCTAGGCTTCCTGGCCTCTCTCTTCTGCAAAGATTTTTTTTTTTCCAGTTGCTGGAAAGCAAGATTATTCACTTAGTGAATTCATCCTTGAACGTCTTGGTTAAAGTTCTGAGCCATCTTTTTTACAGCTCGAGTTTCGGGGAAGACATTACATGACCATGTGGTGGTATCCAATATCTCTGTACGATAACCCGGCCTTTGATTGCTGCAAGTGTGAACGACTGATGGGTGGGAAAAGGCTGGGCTCTTCTGGGTTCTTCTAGTTTTAGGGGCTTGAACACTTTACAAGGAAAATGCATACCGTGTTTGCTTTAAATATACAAATAAATAGACTTAATTCAGGGGGTAGGCCTTCATGGTTTGTAAAACTACAGCTAGGATTATAGCTACAGGTTCACTGTATCTTAGGAAATCCCGCCCTGGGGCTTCCTACCCTGCTATAAGCCCATTTCACGGAACTTGAAAGTGATCAGTAGTTTGGATTTTGTGATGAGTGGGATAACAGTATGCTTGAAAAGACAGAGGAGTGCTTACCTCTGTGCACAGAAGAGAGGATGATTTGGAGGATACAAGCCACCGCGAGGCAGGCAGGCAGCCACAAAATCTACCCTGCATTTGCTTGCTCAGCCATTTCTGGGGGTGACAACCAGAATCAGCTCAACTAGAAGAAATGTTTACTGACCTATATTCTGGAGGATGAAGAAGTAATAAGACATAGCCTCTGCCCTGTTTGACTGCAATAGACCGGAAGAGAAGACGCATGCAGAGAGCTAGTGTGCCATCCCCATCTGGAGATGTTTGGAAGAGAGATCCACAGAGAAACATTCCAATCACATCGGGGCAAACCCAGAGCTTTCTTGAAGTAAATGATTTGATGTGAACTTTTGTAAAGGTGTGGGGTTTAATGATAGGCAGAAAAGGGGTGGAGATTTGGAACACAGGGGCCAGCCATGAGGTCGAAGAGTTAGGAGATGAATACGGGGCTAAGTTACAGGGTCCTGTGGTCTAAGATGAGGATCCCTGTAGGAGGCTTAGATTGGGATTAGGTTGTGGGCATTTGGCATTTGGAAGGTTGAGTTGAAGTGAATTTTTTTTTCAGGTCTTGGAAGCAAGGAGGAGGCCACAAAAGTGTATCCCTTGATGGATGCTCTCAGGGGCACAAGGATGCTTGAGACTAGTGATAGTTGAGAGGCTTGAGGGTGACTAGGAGACTGTGACTGTCACCTGGGCGTGTGGCATTAAAGCTAGAAAGAGTGCAGTAGGGGTGATGGCAAGGAAGCTGGGAAGAGGACCGTGCGGACTAAACTGGTGGGCAGTTGAGGGGGTGGTGACGTTTACAGAGGAGCTGTGGATAGAGGCAGGAAGGCAGAGGCAGGAAGTTTTGTACTTAGGAGTCTTAAGAGGCAGCTGGAGTATTTCACAAAAGATGTGTTGTTTGGAAGCCCAGGTGAGAGCTATTTTGAGACCTGGGGCCAAGAGGGATGATGTGGAGGGTCGGACACACAAATGATGCCTGCTGAAGCCACAGGAGTGGACAGCATTGCCAGAGGGAGAAAGAATGAGGGAAATGCAAAAATGCAATGGTTTGGAAGGAGTGGTTTTTTTCTTACTTATGGGAGGAGAAAACTTAGAAAGATAAAAGGGAGTAACCAGAGTCCCAGGGCCCTACAGAAATGGTATGACTTCGGCAGAGCCTTAGGAGGAAAGAATCTTAAGGTCAAGATGGTAGTCAAGTAGAGCATGATGGGAGGGTTGGGGAGGATGGGAGCGGACTGTAGCATTTGGCTCTTAGAAGGCTGTGGGCACTTCACCACGGTCATGGGCAGACGAGACTGTAGACGGTCTCTGATTCTCTGAGTGTGTGGAAGGGAGGATCTCAGTGCCGTCTGCCTGCTTCTGAGTTCTGACCTTATGTCAGCGGGTGATATCTGGTCCATTGATAACTGGTCCAGTCCTGTGTGATGGGCTGCTATAGTCCAGCTCCCTGTGAGCCACATCATCACGAGGAAAACTGGTTAACTCTGCTGCTCACTTGTGACTCTTGGGAAGCCAAATGTATTAAATGAATTTTCAGCCTATGATGTTTTCAATTCAGGGTAGGTTGATGATGGCGTCTCCTCCTAAGACCAGGGCCATCTCTGTAAGCTACTTAGTACTGGATTGGCAGAAGGAGGTAGAAGTGTAGGCTCAGGGTGCTTTTCCTTTATAGCGAATAAAGATTCTGAGATCAGCCCAGAAGGAGTGTATGTATAAGGCTGCATATTGCTCTATGAACCTTCTTAGATACATTTTCCAATCCATTTTTAAACCATTTTTTTTCCTGCTTCTGTGAGCATGAATCTGGCATTTCCGCAGATTGACATGCACTGGCAGAGTTCCCTATGGAGGAGAAGCCGTTTTTCAGTGGGGAAACTCTCATATGCTGACCATGGACACCTGAGCTCTAGAAAGAACTTCATTTGCTCATTGACTTCTGTCTTCTTGCCCTTTATCTGTGGAATACAGCTGTGGTTGTTACCATTGGTGACACCGGCATTTGACAATGTGTATAACTATGGGTTGCGGACAGGGAGGGCCTGGCTTTACCTGCGACAGAGGGAGTGGGAGCTGAAGGGTGAGATGCCGCCCCTCTTCATCTCCCTGAAGCCTTGCCTGGATGTCCTTATCATCCAACCCTCCTCGCTCCTCTCAGATGAAGTTTCCTTCAGTGGCCTGGTATGGAGAGGGTAGAAAATCTGACCACGCTTTAAAGAAGACAAAAGATGGCAGGAAAAAAATCAAGTGTAGTGGAACAAGTCCCATCTCAGATTCATGTGGCAAATCGTGACATCATGTTTCTACCATGAATAGAGTAAGTGACCATTTAATGTCTACTTGTATTGAAAATACAGCAGAGGTTTAATCAATATATCTCAAATATTTGTTCACAAGAGTCCAAAGATAAACGGTAATACTCTGATACTAATTTTTCATTTTAATCCTTTGAGACATTTTATTTCACATCTCTGTTTTGTGCCATAGGACTTAGTGACGATGGCCCCAGTTGCAGGCACTTGAAAACAGGGGTTCCTTTCACCTGGCAAAGAGTGAATGCCGATCCAAGCATTGTCTCAGATATTATGCAATCATGGGGGCGGGGTGTGTAAACATGCACACGCAAGTGTCGTCTCAGCAGAAATTCGATGGATGTCACCGAAGTATGCAGACATCAAAAGGAAATGAAGGGAGACCAATCACGGAATAAAGCAGACATTTCTTTCAAAGTAGTTCCAAGAAGAAAGTTTTACTCGTGTATAGCTCCTACAAACTTCGAAAGCCAGTGCCTGAGGTTTTTTCCTTGCTCCTTCTGGGTGCGGGCAATTATCTTGAGATGGATTTTATAGCAACTGTTAGGCTCAAAACTGAGAGTAATTCATGAGAATGTATTTATTCAGTGACTCATTAAACCACATTCACATCTTTACTAAGCTATACAGCTTGGATTTTCTATGTGAACTGCTTGGCACATGTATATGTGTATTTATCTGCTGTGAGATATGTACATTGAATTCTTATGTGGCTTTGGTCTCTCTCCTTTCAAATGCCAATCTAACTTGTCCATTTGTTACCTCAGTGTAATTTCTTTCCTTTATTTCTTTCTTTCCTACCCTCCTACAGGAAGCTTAAATTTGTGCTTTTGGAACCTAAGTGGGAGATTGTGTTTTTCAGAGAGTGGTGTGCGTTCAGAGAGTTCATCATTCTCTTGGATTCTTTTCCTTCAGTCTGATCGTTTCTGCAGCCCTCTTCATCTCTAGTGCATATTTAAAATTTTTACTTTTGTTTTATTTTTGATGTTATGGTGTTCTGCTTGCGCATACGTCTATGTACCATTGTGTGATTGGTACCCACAGAGGCCAAAAGAGAGCACTGAATTCCCCGGAACTGGTTGTGAGTTGCCATGTGGGTGCTGGGAATCAAACCTGGGTCCTTCGGAAAAGCAGCCAGTGCTCCTAACCACTGAGCCATCTTTCCAGCCCCTCTAATGTATTCCTATGCTCACCTTCCATCCCCACCCTGATTCTCTTTGGTTGTAGCTACAGTAGCACACCATAAGTAGCTTCTCTCTGTTGTGGGCGGAAGTGTTTTCCCACCAAAGATATGGTCAATTCTGTGAATGTAAAAATAGGGTCTTTGCAGCTGCAGGTGAAGTTGAGGTCGCCCTGGGGTCGGGTCCCCAGCACGTGGTTGGTGACTTGTCAGCAGCTATGGCTTAGGAGTAAAGCCAGGAGCCAGACTTTGCACGTCTGTCCCCGTCTCAGTGCAAAGGCAGTCTGGCACAGGGAATGAATGCTGCCTTCGGTGCCATGGAGGCTCCGTGAAATCCATTTTGTGGGTCAGTACTTAGGAATTTTCTTAACTTTTCTAGACTTCAGTTTTCTCAGCGGGCAAGAGAGGAGAAGTATGTGCTCCTCTGCCTTGTGAGGAAGAGAGCATCACCTTGTGTCCCCAGAGGTGCTGGCTGGTGGAATGGCGGACACATGCTTTTCCTTTTTGTTTCCTATCTCTGCTTCTGCAGCTGGTACAGTTGCTTGGGTGTCTGTGTCGGAGCACTGCATTCGGTCACATGGCGTGAGGGTGGCTGCTGAGGTTGCTGGGGTCTCATAAGTGACAACAGGGACATGAAACCCAGGGCACCCTAGGGCTAATGGCTGCCAAATGAGCCTTTCACTGTGACAGTGTGACTAAAGAAAGTCACTGTGTGACAAGGCTTGCCATCAGCATCTGCAGAAGCAATTTATGATGGGGGTTTCTATCCCTCCTCCCAAGTCTCACAGGTGTAATGAAGCGAGAGCCCCCTCAAGCCAGAACTCAAACCCGACGTAAATATCTGTCTTTATTTGGGCGTCATCGTATGCAGTTTGTAGTATCCGGAAATTCATCTTCATGGATTTAGGTTTCCTGAATGTTTATTTTGAATATCAAAGAAGATGCCTCTGTGTGTGTGTGTCTCTGTGTGTCTGTGTAATGCACTCTAAGTCCCAATGTATACAGTGGCTTCACTTAAGGAATTTCTCCTTTGTGGTAGTGGGAAAATTAAGCGTATTTGTTAGAAATTCAACAGTGAATTTTGTTCTCCCCAGTGCAACTCTCATTTAGTATGTCAGGATGTGGCAGGGAGTTACTTCTTCCAGGCAGCTAACCTGGGCTCTGACAAACAGAAGCCTCTGTATTGTACTGTGTTCCTGAGCCGGGACGACAGGAGTCAGAGTCAGAGTAGTAGATGCACATTCCACCTCAGGATAGTTTTATGGTTATTATTGTTAATATTATTATTTACTTTTTGAAAATTTCATATGTGCATATAACATATCTAAATCAACAAACTCAGTGCAGCTAATTAATAGCCTTAAGGACAGAAATCACATATTCCTCCCAACAGACACAGAAAAGACCTTTGACAACACCCCTTTGTGATAGAAACCTTATTAAACTATGAAAATAGAGACCACACTTCAACATAATAAATATATTGATATAGAAAATCTGCAGAAAACATTATAGTAAATGAAGAAAACCTGACCACATTGCCTCTACTACTCAACATAGTACTTGAAGACATTTTTAACCAATTTTTTGGAGATTCCCTCCCCATGTGTCTGAGGTACCCTGGGGTCTGTGTTGGGAGATCCCCGTGCAGAGGTTTGCCAGTGGTCTTATGTTTCTTCTAACACACCTTCTTCCATGATGATTTAAACTGTAAGCCGAAATCATTCCTTGCTCTGTTAGGTAGCCCCTGTTGAGCATTTTGTCAGAACAACGAGATAATAACCAAACACAGGGACTCCATTGGATACTTACTTTTCCGCGTTCAAAGCAGCGTTATTGATAACAGCTGAAGGTGGGGGTAGCCCAAGTTTATATCCGTATACCAGCGAATGATAAATGACATACACATGTGATGGAATTACTCTTAAAACGGAAGGGATTCTTCTGGGCGTGGTAGCACACACCTTTAATCCCAGCACTCATAATGCAGAGGCAGGGGCATCTCTGTGAGTGTGAAGGCAGCCCAGTCTACAGAGTGAGTTCCAGGACAGCCAGGGCTGTTACACAAAGAAGGAATTCTAAGAAATACAACATTATTACTACTACTAATAAAGAATAAACCATGCAAAAGTGAAGACAAATGATTTCATTTAGATGGAGTACTTAGAATATCCAAATTCAGGGGGACTGTGGGACGATGGTTACCAGAAATCAAAGAAGAATGAGAAGTTATTGGCATGTGTGTGTGTCCCCATCTTTGTGTGTATGTGTGTCTTTCCATTTCTCTCTCTCTCTCTCTCTCTCTCTCTCTCTCTCTCTCTCTCTCTCTCTCTGTGTGTGTGTGTGTGTGTGTGTGTGTGCATACATGCTGTGATGCATGTATAGAGGTCAGAGGACAACCTGTGGAAGTTTTACCATGCTGGGTCTGGGGATCGAACACAGGTCATTGGACTTGACAGTGGGTCTGGGGATTGAACTCAGGTCATTGGACTTGACAGTGGGTCTGGGGATTGAACTCAGGTCATTGGACTTGACAGTGGGTCTGGGGATTGAACTCAGGTCATTGGACTTGACAGCGGGTCTGGGGATTGAACTCAGGTCATTGGACTTGACAGCGGGTCTGGGGATTGAACTCAGGTCCTTGGACTTGACAGCGGGTCTGGGGATTGAACTCAGGTCCTTGGACTTGACAGCGGGTGCCTTTACCCTCCGCGCCATCTCGCTCATCCAGCTTCCACGTCCCGTGTTTGGAAGTTATTTTTAGAACTAGAAATCCTAGGTGTTTAATAACCCGAGATTTGGTCACATTGCATGGACAACAAGGTCCTCTTAGAGCCACATTCAGGTCAGATGACACTTTGTGTTATTACGGTCCACAGCCCTCTAGAATGAGCTGACCATTAGCTTCTAGACAGCATTTTGCTAGAAGAGAGATTCCAAACACATTATTTGCCTTCACTTCTCTCCCGTTAATTACTTTGTCACTTAAGTTGATCCCTCCCTCTGTTGGACTGTGGAGGAGAAATCCTCTGCCATTTATGGGGACGTGAATTTGGAGGCACACTTCTGTCTGAATGCCATTGATTTGTTTATCTGTTTGCAGCGACAGCTTAACGATCAAACTTCAGTTAATGAATTAGTACAAATGACTAAGGCTTAATTATTTATATGGGAATTACATTATATTTTACATCCAAAGTGGCAATCATAGAAATTTTATTTGTAGAAATTTTTTTTTGATACTGCAAAGTTTTGTGTTTCAAAGACTGATGTGTCAGAGACTATAATGGCCCTCAGAATGGTGCCTTCCCCTGTTTGAGGACACCACGAGAAAGCACCATCTGGGACCAGAGTGGATGCCCTCAGCATATGTCATTTGCCACTGCTTAGATCTTGGACTTCCAGCCTCCCTTGCTGGGAGGCATCAGCATTAATAAGCTTCTTACTTTAAGGGATGTGTTGTCCCAGTCTGAATAGACCAAGACAGGCCCCAAACTAGTCACATTCCAGTCATAGTATGGTTTCACAAAACGGTTCCAAAATGACACCCATTGCACAACTCCCTGATAGTCTTCCCAAGGCTATCAGTTGTTTGATTTTAATTTTTAAAGATTTAAAAAACAATTACATGTCTGTATGCTGTATCTCTGTGTGGCTGTGTGGATGTCAGTGCGGGTACCAGAGGAGCCAAGAAGAAAACAACAGATTCCCTTGAGGTAGGCTTCCAGTCGGTTGTAAGCTGCCTAATGTGAGTTCTATCAACAGAGCGCAGGTCCTCTACAAGAGTAGCAAGTGCTCTTAACCCCCGAGACACCTCTCCAGCCCCCTTGCTATTGTTTTAAAATAGTTTTGGCCAGATGGATGTGCCTTTTGTACTGGTCAGACCATCTGAGTTTGCTGCGGTCTGCATGCATTTATTAGCTCTGTGCTGGATGTGTCTATGGGAATGGTCAGACCATCCAAACTCCCTGTGTTCTGCATGAATTTGTTTGCTCTGTTGTTCTGTGTTTATGCAATAACAAGACTAGGCACTTCCCTCCTCTGTGTAGGCAATGTCTTCTCTGTAGGCAGTGGAACTGCACAGTTTGGGGAGAGGAGGCAGGACAGCAGGAATAAAGGTCCTATTTTAGAGGAGTAGTGGTGAAATTAACAAAGAATGATCGGGATGAAAGGTGTGTCCTTTGGACAAAAGTATAGCAGCCTTTCACGTGGGAGAAAGTTCTCATCTAGGCCAGATCTATGCCAATTGCTCTCTACAGCCAAGTCCTTCCAGTCTTTTGCATCACTGTGAAGATTCTGCTATTGCATCCATTTTCCTAACTGGGAAAACTGAAGCTCATACTCATTTAGCTACATCAGGTTCAAAGTTTTTAGCAAAATTCTGGTACCATCTTTATCTTATCTTTGGATGGATGGAAAATGTCACTTTAAGGGCCCTGGTGGGGAGGTGGCTCAGCCATTAAGCACTTGCTGGGCCAGTATGAGGACTGGAGTTTGGATCCCCAGAACCCCATGTAAATGCTGAGTGGGTGTGGTGGCCTCCCTGTATTCCAGCCCTAGAAGATAGAGACGCTGAATCCTTAGGCTAGCTGGCTATCAAAGGGTATTGGGGGGCTTTGGGTTTGATGAAGAAACCCCGCCTCAAAGAAGAAAGTGGAAGAACCAATAAAGATGATTCCTGACATCAACTCCAGGCCTGTGCATGCATTCAAACCCATGTACATGTGCACACACATGCAAAAACATGTATGCAGATATACATACGACAGAAAGTAGAAAAAAGTCACGTCTGTTGTTTGTTTTTTTTAAGGAGCCAGTACCTTAACAAGTGGCAACATGCAGAACAGCACGGATGCAGAGAATGTGGCTTGGATATGAGTCCTATTCAGTCAACTTGAACTGATCTGTGGGAATATTGATTAACCTCTCATTTTTCTCAAGTGTGAGTGGATATAATTATATTATATAGCTGGTAGTTTTATCCTGAGAATTAAACGAGATAACACACGAAAAGTGCCTTGCTCAGTATTTGGCAGGCAGCAGAGGATCACAATAAAAGCAGCTCCATTTTGATAATTAGTATGAAATTTGCCTGGCTAACTCTACTTTCCAGACTTACGCTGCCATTGGATCCAGCACAAGGTAATGATTGATCACCACTGGTCATTGTTTTTTTCCCATGGAATGGCCATGTGCTTGAACGAGGGCCATGGAAGTTGTGAACTAAACTCAAACCCAGAAAGCCTGAAATGGAAAGAAAATTATACACATAGCTTTGGAGAAATCTCACCCACCGCAGACTTCTGGTGACATCGAGAATATACAACTAGCATAATTCAATCCTCCAATCATCGTATTAATTTGCAGCATTTTTTAAAAATAACAATTCCTTCCCAAAGACCCTTGAGTATATTGAAATATCTTTTATTAAAAGTCTTATTCTTTTGACCCTTTATTTATTCGATGTGTGTGCAGCCATTCATGCTACAGCAGGTGTGTGAAGGTCAGGGACAGCTTCTGAGGTCACTTCTCTTTCCGGTTTGTAGGTTCTGGGGGTCAAACTCAAGCTGTCAGGCTTGGCAGCAAGTACCCTGTCTTACGGAGCCATCTTGCCAGGCCTGTGTCTTCAAAAGTCACATGGGTAAGTTTAAGTCCCAGCCTTTCCATTGCCTGTCTTTTGGCTCTGGGGCCCTGGCTAGTTTTAGATCAGTACGCTTCTCTTGATAGTCAAGCTAGAAGCTAGCCATTGCTCTCAGTGTCAAGGGCGTGGGGACTATAAAGTGGGAAGCATAGCTCTGGGTACTTAGTTCACATTCCGTAATAACCAGAGTCCCTCTTCCCATCAGCTCAAAAAGAAAACAAAATCTACCTTAAAGAATCTTCTTCACCCTTTCAACAAAGCAAAAGACACGAGAAAGCTTTAATGTCTGGGATTCTCGTTTGTTTTGCTGATTTTGAAAATACTTCTCAAACACTGCTCCGTTGTTTTCTTTCTTCAAGGTTGATGATTCCAGAACCTTATGGTTTGGGGGCAGTTTTCCTTTTTAAGATTTTAAAAATTTATCTTTATTTTGTATGTGCATGTAGTTGTGTACATGTATGCATGTGTGTGTGTGTGTGTGTGTGTGTGGCTGTGCTCATCTGTACATGCATGTGTGTGTGTGTGTGGCTGTGCTCATCTGTACATGCATGTGTGTGTGTGTGTGTGGCTGTGCCCATCTGTACATGCATGTGTGTGTGTGTGGCTGTGCTCATCTGTACATGCATGTGTGTGTGTGGCTGTGCTCATCTGTACATGCATGTGTGTGTGTGTGGCTGTGCTCATCTGTACATGCATGTGTGTGTGTGGCTGTGCTCATCTGTACATGCATGTATGGAGCCAGGGTCAATATGGGGCTTCTCCATCATGTTCTATGTTTTAAGGGAGAAAGAGTTCATTTTAGCTTCCAGTCTCAGAGGATAGATATCCATCATCATGGGAATGTTTACACCTTATATTTTGAGGCAGTGTCTCTCACCGAACCTGGAGCCTACTATTTGGCTGTGTGACCAGTGAGCACCCAGGTTCCAGTTATCTCTGCTCCCTCTAGGACTAGGGTTATAGGCATGTGGTACATACCCAGCATTATGTGGGTGCTGGGGTCTGAACTAGGGGCCAATAAGCTCTCTGATCTTTTAAGACATAGTGTGCAGCAAGCATTTTCCTCATAGAGCCATCTTCTGGAATTTTTTTTTTTTTTAAAAAGAAATACCTCATGGATGGAAGGAAATTGATCTTGAAGCTAGGAGCTCTGTTGCTGTGGGAAGGGTGCTGCTGGCTTTCCCAGCAGTAACTTCTGGAGCTGTCTTTGTGGTCCAGACATCGAGTCGTTGACAACAGGCTGCCAAGAAGGCTTAGCTGGAGGAGTTCTAGTGGGCTTCTTCCCACCCTGGAGATCGGTTGACCCAGCCCAGGCATATTGTTGGTGTTTTATTAAAGGGGTTGATTTGGGGGATGTTGTGTTTGCCATGCAGTATCATGCCTGGAAGCCTTGGTTTCCAGCCTTTATTTATGTGCCTAATTGTTGCTATGGAAATTCAATATTTAAAGAGGTAATTATTGCTGATCTTGTTGCATGTGTCCATTCCTGATGTCCAGCTGTTAGCTCTTTAGCTCCAGTCTAGCAGATTAATTACTGCTATTGATTACTTTGAGCTCCTCTCTTCGCACCTGCAGTCTGTGTAATTAGCTGGTGGCCTCCTCTGGAAATTAGGAGCACTTTTCCTCTGGCACGTGGCCATTTCCCAGCCATGTGTGCCTGCGCTGATGAACAAAAGCAAATCTGTTTTAAATAGAGATATCTGGGTAATGAACTCTTTGTGTTTTTGAACTATCCGTGGATAATTCAAATTACCCTCTGTTAGCAAATATTGTACCTCATTTGATGACTATCTGCAAAGAAAAATTCCAAAACACTGGCTTTTATTCCCTTTTCTACCTTGAAAAAATTTGTTCCTGTGTGTGGTTTAAAAAAAAATCAACCAAAACAACTTTCTAATTCCTCTGTGGAGACTATTGGGGTACTGAAAAAGGTGTCATCGTGGAACCCGGTAGAAGCACCCGAGTTTGCACTCTTGAGTGTTCCGGGCACCCAGGTATCAATGTTTATCTTTTTGTTGGAGTCACACTGCTGATCAGAGAGACAAATTACTATTCCTTGGGAGTCACTGGGATCACTGAAGTGCATTGGGAATAAAATGTTTCCTTTTAAAATAATTTAGTCAGAAATTTGAAGGGTATTCCAGGAATCTACAACATTTTCTTCTCTTCTTTATTCTAGTTAGGAAGTTGTTTTCTCTCTATTCCTTGGAAATCAAGCCTGGTACCACCAGGCATTAGAATCTAGAGATCTGCCCACCATGCCCTCCGATGATACACTCTCATCTGTCCGATTTAACTGCCCAAACATACAGGAAATACAAGTTGGTAGTAGAAGTGGGAGTGGGTTTCCTAAGTAATGACACGTGGTGATTACCCACATGGCCAGCTGTTCCTCTCCGTGCACACAGGGTCCCACTGATGTCGCCTTCAGCTATTTACCTCATGTCGCGTCGTTACCGTAAGGGTTATTGCTTACTGTAGGGAAGAAATTAGCTGTTTTCCTTCTGCCTATCACCTACACCTGCCAGCTTTCATTTGAAGCTTAGTGTGGGAAAGTGTGTCCCGAAGCCTGCTTTGCCCGGGGAGGGAACAAAGTTCAGAAAGTTATCGCGTGTCAAAGTGACAGAAGTACCGTTCTACTGAGGTCATGCACAAACGAACCTGGGTGTATCATAGCAACATGAGAAATGCCTGATTGGCTCCATCATAATTCTGGTGGGAGAAAAGAAAAAACTGCCCCCAGAGAGTTCCTGGAATCAAGTGGGGGGTGCACCCAGGGGACAGGAGTGAGAAGGTTGGAGGTGTTTGCTCACTGAGTCAGCAAAGCTTTGGGGGCTTTGCATGGCGACGCTGAACTGGTCCACTGACCAGAAGGTCCCCAGCTGGAATCTCATCATTTCCACTGTTTCCAGATTAAAATTTAAATGGTGTGCTGCCATTTGGAGGCCTTCTGGGCAGGGTCTCGTGGAGTCACCAGTTATTAGGAGTGCCTCCTATTATCGCAACCCGAAAAGCTATTTGAACAGCAGCCTAATGGAGTTGTGATTTCCAAGGGCCATTTGCTGTTATTGCAGGTCTGCTCGGATGACAGGGGAAGCAACTAACCAAAGTTGCTTTCTCATAGTTCCAGAGAGGGAGATCAGAGGCACCAGAGAAAGATTTAGCTGATCATAAATGTAAATTCACCCAAAATAAACAATCTTTTGTTTCCCTCCTTTGGACAAGGTCATTGCTAATTCTGGCAACCATCAACACTCGTTCCCTAACAAGAGAGTGAAGTGTAGAAGTTTGCACTCCTATAATTGTTACTCAGGAAGAAATAAGAAAAAAATGAAAACAGTTTAAAGGGGTAGAACAAATACAAAAACAAATACAAATACAAAAGAATGGCTTAACATGATAGTCCTTTCTTTTGATGGAATACTAGCTGTCAAATGGCAGGAATTTGTACAGAGATAGTTTTACTATAATCTCTGCTGCAGAATTCAGCACTCTAGTGTATATATATTGAGGCTGTGCCTAATACATACGGCATGGATCAGAAATGTCTCAACTTTCATGTGTGCAGTTGTCTCTTGAACATATTTTTTAAATTGTTATCACAGTAGGGAAATGAAAACTACCAAATTAAGTTTTTGTACCTACTTTCAGACCAGTAAAAATTTTAAAACATGATAAAAAAATACCTGTATTCAAATTACCAGACGGAGTCAGCACCCATGTCCTGTTATACAACCTTTGAGTGTCCCACAGGCTAAGTGACGCGAGCGCTGAGAAGTGATCTACAGAATAAGTGTGTATAAGAATTAAGTGTGTATTGTGTGCTTGGCGTGGCATTCAGAGCTTAGAAAGCACCGTCTGTTGGAAGGCCCATGGCAAATCTATACTGTGGATGTTTCTAGTCTCTGATTTTTTTTTTGTGGAAGAGCATCAGGCAACTTACCTGTGGTTGTTTTGAGTGAGTGGCTTCATGTTTCTGTTGCATCAGAACTGGACTTCTGTCTGGTTATTTTATCCTGGCAGCACCACCTTGACAATGTATTTTTCTCCATGTGTAGATTTTGTTATGTTTGAACTAATCAATTGAAATGTCTTCGTGAAGTCATGCCATAAACCTAGTGTCTTTGGGTGCAAATATTACAATGTTAGTCTCAATCTAACATCCAGGTTTTCTTTAATTTATTGCTACTTATTTTTTATTTTATGTAGTTGTATGCATAATTCTAAGATGTTGTATCTTGTCTGTGAGTAAAAAAAGCCCCCCAAAACCCCCACATCAGTCACTAATTAAGAAAATGCCCTAAAGGCTTGCCTGCAGCCTGCTCTGAGTGAGGCATTTTCTTAATTGAGGTTCCCTCCTCTCAGATGACTTTAGCTTGTGTCAAGTTGACACAAAACTACCCAGTACACACGGTGTGTGTGTGTAGTGTGCACATACACACATGTGCACAATACCGTTTTATGCTCACCCCTACTTGCTGGTCCTGTAACGTCTTTAAGACATTTGAGTGAAGGAAAGCCTAAGACGTCCTTGTGTCTTTTAGAGTATAAAAACCTTCAGATTCTAGGAAATGTCTTCACTTTTTCAGCCACTGTTTCTTGTTCAGAAGGGAGTGGATTTAGCATTTTCTTCTGCTCCATGTAGCCTTCCAGACATACTTTTGCACAAACAGAGACAGCCAGATTTTTCTGGCCTTCCATTTTCCCCCTTTTAATGTTTAATAACGTCCCATCTCCAGCATCGACTCCCACCCTAATGAGCTGAAACTACATTAGCGAAATCTTAGGCAGATAAATTGACTCAAACCTCAGTTTGATAATCCTACTTAAGACAGTCAATTAATTCTGTTTTGCTACAAGCTAATTTATGATTTTGTATTTATTCAAAAAATGTTGAACATACGAAGCAGTAGGAGACAAAGTAATGAATTAGTCTGTCTTCCTTCACGTGCTCTCTTGTGTTCTTTTCAAAAAGAGGGGAAGAGAAACATGAAAAAAGATGTTTTTGTGTGGTGTGTGGGTATTCCCTGTCATATCGGGTGAAATAAATTGAGTAAACATGCCCGCAGACCCTCCAGGAGAGGCTAATCGGTACAGTAAATATTAGTTTATTAATTGTGGTTATAATTTGCTTTATTGACCTCCTTCATTCCTCTCCTTCCCTCTTCTTCTTGTAGTTCCCTCCACCTCCCCTCATTCTTCCTTCCATCTTCTTCTATGAGAAGATTTTTATCAAGTTTGTTTATCAGATGTATCTCCTTTGTAGTGGATGACAGCCAACCACTTGATAAATCCCCACGCATTCGAGCAGCTATTCTGACCCACTTTTCTATGGCAAGGCTTCGTAACTGATCCGCACAACTGGAGAGAGACGAGAACGTGTGATATGAGTCTTTGAAGTGATGTTGAAGTGATGGCTGGCCCATGCTCCAGGTGGTCCCTTTTCCCCAACATGATATTTTTATTGACTCTTTGGGAAGTTCACAAAATGCAGCCCAATCACACTCCCTTCCCTGTCCTTCCGGGTGCACCAACTTATTGCAACCTCTCCCCTAAAATAATAATAATAATAATAATAATAATAATAATAATAATAATAATAATAATAATTAATAATAATAATAATAAAAAAAAATCAAGTCCCCTTGTGTTGCCCATATACTTACTCCTGGAAGCTTGGCCAAACTCCTAAAGGCCAGTCTTTTAAAGAAAACTGAGTCCTTCCCTGCTTCATGCCCTCAGAAGCCATCAACTATGAAGAGCTTTCCTTCAGCATTCCTGTCTTCCTGTCAAATTTTAACAGTTCTCTTCAATGGTTTCTTTTCTTTTCTTTCTTTCTTTTTCTTTCTTTCTTTTTTTTTTTTGGATGAGGGTGGCAGGGGGTGGGGAGGTTGTCACAAAAGCCTGTGTCTCTTGTCCTTGTGATGATGAACAAACAGGATGGGGTGGATGATAGTTTCCAGTAGCTGAGTTATTTAAGACAAAATTAAAGATATTACACGAATCTGACTGTGGTTATTAGGTGCATAGGCTAAAACCCCATGGACTCTTAGGGTAAGTTTAATTGACACAAAGCTGGAGTGGTAAGTAGTCAAGCATGAAGAGATGGCGAGAGCAACTGAGCACTGAGTTTGTCAACTGGCTCATCTGTTATAAACAAGACGGCATGGGGCAAATGATCACATGTTGCTTTCCCAATCTAGATGAAGAAGCCATACCACTGTTCAGGAGTATGACACAGTTGCCACATGCCTATTGCAGCCGATAGCTAAATCTGGTGTTGAAAGTGGTCTGGCTAGAAGGAGGTGGGAATTACTCATCAGATTCCAAAGCTTTTCAAAACTTGAAGAGAAACTGCAGCCCTGCGAGACTGCATCCATTTTGATGGGATCCCTCTGAGCGAGCGAGCATCTTATTTAATCGGGCAGGGTTGTGTGTTCCAGCTGTACACTGAATGATCGTCTCCTTCCAAACCTCCTAACTGCCATGGAGACATCTGGTCTATGCTCATGCATAGACGTAAGTGAGCTGGGGCGAGGCTTCAGCTCACCTAAGTTATTCCTTACTTACCCCTTTGTACCACAGCTGGGAATAGAGGCAGAGTTAAAGCCAGCCTCGAGACCCTTCCATCATTAAATTTATTCTGTTCTATTTTTTAACTTGTGGTAAGCTATTCATTCTGAGGGAAGAGAGTTAGAATGGAAAAAAAATGCAATTATAATTGAGGAAACCCTAAACTCTAAAGTAGGCAAGGTTTTATTTCATTTCATTTGCACTTAGAGGTTTTTCTCCAATTATTACTCTGGATCTAGGGGAGAAAGGTTTGTATATGTTTTTCCCCAGTGTGCAATTTCAGCAGTGTTCATACATTATGTGAAGTGATTATGCTAAATGTCTTGTTAGAACCCGAGTCTTGGTGTGGATGCAGGGTGAGTCTATGAGACCCAACAGAGAACTACAGCAGGAGGATAGGGAAGCAGGAACTTTTAAAAATGAAGAGCTCGTAAGAGATGGGCCAGTGGGGGGGGGGTGAGTGAGAAATTGAACATATTGTGTGTATGTTTTCCTCTCTGAGACCCATTAGGCGGCTTCTTACACTGCACGAATTGCAGTAATTTCTGCTTTCTTTACAGCTTCTTAGCTATGGGCTTTTTAATCATTGCTGCATATTCTTTTAGAAATGTCTTAGAAAATGAGGTTGCTTTTAATATGGGGTCTTAACATGGTGGTTGTAAACGGGCTTCAGAGCTCTCATCCACAGGAAGGACACACAATGCTCATTATTAGTGCACGCTATTCTTGTTAAATTGTATGTAGTATTTCAGTTAAAAAGACCACTTTAATGCCTAAAGCATCGTCTTTCCTGATTTGATTCTTCAAATAGAACAGAATCTTTTAGAATGAGTGATGTCTGGGGCAATATGCCGGCAAGCACGGCTCTGGGACTTCCTCTACAGGGTGGATGCTTATGGGAGGCCTGGTTGTGCCTGATTCAATTAGTAATCAGGGATGGAGTCATTGCTATTTGTGAATCTGAGAGCCTTGATTGTGAATTATCTTTACAGATTGTGATTTCTTTCTAAATAGAACCCTTTGTATTCAAGGACATTAAAAGTCCTGAAGCCCTGTTTCCTCCCTGTAATATATACATCAGACATCATTTTATTCACCAAGGTTTTGGACAGTGGATCCAGGCACAATCTATGTGTATATTGTGAAATAATTTTGTTAGTTGCTCTACCTGAGTGGGAATACATAATAGTGGACAAAACTTAAAAAAAAAATCCAGCATGGTTTTATCTTTGTGAGTCTGAGGTGTTTAGCCTTTGGCAGCTGAGACTGACAGATAGCTCTTGGTTGTATTTTGTGGGGCACCAAAAAGTTAATATAGTCTTCATCTAGAATGTGTGTCAATGATTGGAAGTCAGGCTACATATGAATTAAAAAACAATATATAAAATACTTCGTAATTAATTACCCAGTTTATGGCATTTGATGCCTAGTTTTACTATAAGGCTTATGTTTTGACTGAAAATGTTTGTGGTGAGTACCAAGTGCTCTTATCAGATCATTTGAGAGCCATTTTATTTATTAAGCAGTGTACAGATCTTTTGGTGTATGAAATATGCAATTATGAAAAGTCACCAAAAGTATGTTGGGAATGCATTACCTAAAATTCTTGATAGCGAGGAACTTTTCAGTATCAGAAGGTGCTGTGCAAGCTTCTAAGAGAGAAAAGCAAAGTAGTTCTCCTCCACTATAAAGCATAGGAAGTACAACAACATCTGGCCCAACAAGGAACCGCCAACACTGCGATAGTGGCACTTTGTCTTGGGGATAACCAACAGCTGTCTAGCTGAACTTGAGGCTTGTTCAACAAGAGGGAATGCATGCCTGGTACTTAAAACTTAGCAAAACTGTGCATGGATGGAGAAGCCATAGATCCTAGAGAAGAGTCTACTATTGTCAATTTCCTAACCAGTATAATTTCTAACTGTCATCTAAATGTGTACCATTTTACTTGCTGGTTAGTATAGCTGTTAGCCTACAGACAGACGGCATTACAATTGGTTGAAAAGCAGGAAATTAGGGACCATGGGATACCTAGTCTTAGCTGATGCATTTGTAATGTAGCCCCTACACAAAGGCTCTGGGAGCATCATGAAAGGGGTGGGGCATGGAAAGAGTCTAAGAGTCAGAGGATCAGGATGTCCGTTGTTAGATAGTGTCTTCTAGACACAACAGGGATGCTGCATCTGTAAATCTCAACAGAGGGTTGCCTAGATGAGAGTTGCATAATGAAAGCACCAGTCAACATGCCAATATGGATGGAGGATATTTTACAGGGCCCCAACCTAGACGAAGAGTTCAGTGACTTCTAAGAGAGCAAGAATCTATTTTCTCCAGGGACAAGCCCCCTGAGAGGTGAGAGATTATCCAATTCCAGTGGTTGTCTCTAAACACATGTGCACAGAAGCAAGACTGCATGGACCCGGAAGGCCCATACAATATGCATATATTTGTAAAACTGTAACAACTATAGGAGAAGAGGTCATGAATCTGGGAGTCAGGGAATCAAGTTGGAAAGGGGAGAGGAAGGGGTTGATGTGATGTAAATATAGTACTCATGTTTGAACTCAAAAAGTTGAGTCTTTTATGTTTTGGATTTTTTTAGACTTTGGAGGACATTCATGCATATAGAGAAATATCATAGTGGTGAGACCCAGCTGACTGATAATGAGTCTATTTCATGGGCATCTTATACACATAGTCTGATGATCTTTATCTTTCCTATACTGATGTTTTGACTGTGACCATTCTTAGAAGGATTGGTATGGAGCTTTTCACTTTTGCATATTGTACCAGTGCTTAAAGTGTTTTAGATTCAGAAGCGTTTCGGGTTTTGAGTTTCAAAAGTTCAGATGATGATTGTTCAACCTGTTCTCTGGAATGGTGAAGTTCTTGAAGGCCGCAGGAGATGGCTAGACACCTGGGCCTTCTCCTGTGGGGATCAACTGGCAAATATTTAGGTATCCACACTTGCGTCGGTCATTAGTTTGTGGTCATATTGGATGGCTCACAAACAGGTCAAAAGTGGGAGAGGAGCTGAGAATTCAACCCCTTTCACGGTCACTGACTTTGCTCTGCCCTGTAAGATAATGTTTTTGGTCTGCCTGTTTTTGGCCCCTAGAAAATGTAGCCTACAATTTCCTTCCTAAAAAATGCATCCAAGAGAGAAGCACCAGCTTGCTGACACCCTCAGGATGGAGTTTGGCCAAGGCAATTGTTGATCTCTTACAGCTTTTTGAAGAGTTAGTTCAGCCGCTATGCTCTGAATAGGCCCACCCTTCTGTTGTTTAGCCAGCAATCTGCTCCCTTCCAATGAATGGAAGAAAAGCTGAGAGGCAGACTTTCAACTCTGTTTAAATTAGAAACCTGTCTTCTTGTGAGTTGGGGACCTTCCTCTCCACTAAGTCTCCTAGCAAGGAGAAGCCGCACATGCTGGAGAGGAGCACAAGGATCATATTTCATCAGCTAGAAGCCGCACGCTCTAATTTTTAACTAACTACTGGGGCATCCTAGATGTGAATGCAATGTTCGAATCCATTCTTAATGCTGCTAAGTGGAACGCTAAGTGCCTAAAGGAACTTAAAGCAGATTTATAGGAAAGGCAACAGGGCAACAATTCCCATTTATCCATGGCTAAACTTCTCCTCTTGTGTGTTTTCATCAAGAGAGCGGTGTTGTTACTTCAACAGGCGCAGTGTTGTGGTGACTTTTGTGGTACAAATAAAGCGAGACTGAAATTTTAATTGTGAAATTTAGAAGGGAAGTAATCGCTCAGTATTGGCTAATTCCATCTTCGTGCAATGACAGCAGCTGCGTTCCCCTGCCTTGTGTGTTTTAACAGATGGTATTATTTCTTATGGAGTGTTGTAGTAGCGACCGAGGTGAACCGAAGGAGAACGCTGTGACAGTGTGTTAAGTAAGACATTACTGACAGCCCTGCTGAGCGGCGGTGCGGATCTGCACATGGTGGATCTCTTCTCACCTCTTCAGCCCCCACCAAATGCTCGCCGCCTGTGGCATGTGGAACCAGAATGGAGAGATGAATGGAAAATTAGGTCCCTCTTTCAGAATCACTTGTTTGCATACCATTAGCAGGCCTAGATGGAAGCCCAAATCTGGCAGGAAGTTGCAGTTATCAATCCCAGCACCATACTGGCATCCCTGTTCACACAAAATAAGCGACTAGAACAGCATCGGGAGGCTTGAGTTCTGGGCCAGGATCTGCTGTGCCCACCTCTCTCTGGATCGGTTTTTCTTGTCCACAATGCACTGGAACCTTTGTAGCTCTAAGCTGTGGTGATTCTGAAAGCTCCCTGCTTTAATTCAGTGCTACAGAGGGCAAAGGGGAGCAAAATGCAGGATGGGAACTGTGACCGCACAGCGAGCCGCTGGTGTTGATGAAGCATTGAGAGGCATGAGCTTAGGGGGCCACAGATCAGGCGATGGTGGCTGTGATTGAGCCAGGAAGCAAGTAGTTGACATGTTAAATGGCCTCTACAGGCTCGGGTGTCTGAACGCTTAGGCCCCAGTTGCTGACATTGTTTGGGGAAATTGCTAAACCTCTGGACTGTGGCGTCTGTGGTACATGGTTTTCTGGGGGTTCAGTGTCTGACCTGGGCCCTCCCCTTGTCTGGTCTCTGCTTCCTGATGCTGCCAGATGTGACCAAGCAGCCTCAGGTCTCTGCACATGCCTTCTCTCCATGATGGGTGTGTACCCTCAAAATGTGAGCTTTGCTAATCCCCACTTCCCCTAGGCAAAGTGGCAAATCCACGGTTGTCTTGATTAGTTCCTCTCTCTTACATGGGGCTCTCTGTAGCCAAGAACGGGTGGCTTTGCGGCACTGAAAGGTGATGACTAAATAAATGTGGTACAGCTGCTCCGTGCTGGATGGTGCTAGCTGGGGAGCCCATGGAGGGTAAAGTGTGATCCTTGCTTTACAAGAGTGTCTGTAAGGAAGGAGTGAATTACATTAGAGGCTCAGATGGGCTCATGTGCAGGGCACTCTAAAAAGCATATTTGACGGCTGCTTAACCGGTTGAGGCCAGAGAGGGCTTCCAGAAGGAAGTACATTGTAGGTAGAGAGAGGAGGAACACCTGCCACAGTTAGAAGATTATTTTTTCTTTTATAGATTAAGATACAATTACATAATTTATTTCCTCCCTCCAAACTCTCCCATATACTTTTTGAAGAGACTGGCAGTTCCCTTGCTTTCCTCAGAGTGTTTCCTCCTGGGCTTGAAGTTTCCCCGAGTTTCTTCAGCTCTCTGACCTTCCTAAGAACAGAATGCTGAACGTGAACTCAAGACAGCTGGGGATGGGGTGGGGAGAATGAAGAAGGGAGAGGGAAGGAAAAGAGAGAAGAGAGGGGAGATGGGAGAGGGGAGGGTGGAGGGGAAGGCACTGGAAATATGTGTCAAGAATTAGAATTGTTGGCATTTTAATCTGATCCAATTTACTGAGTGAACTGTAGTCAAGTGGATGCTTTCAGGCAGAGCTACACCGAGCCGAAGACTCACCTGGCAGAACCTGCTCACAATATTGACCTGTATAATTGTGAACAGTATAGATGTGACCCACTTTCGGGGCCATGGTCATTGGGGCTATGGAGGTGAAAGCTTTCGGCTTTGTGTTTCCAGAAGAGATGTTTTTTTTGGTCTGCCGGTAATTTTACCACCAATTCCATTTTGACTCAGATGTATGTTGAGCTTCACATGACAGAGGGTTGTTATAGCTGTAATGAAAAATTTTTCACAAAATTGAAGTTTATGATGACAAGGTTAATAAAAATAACTGTAGCAAGTCTTACTGTAAGGCACAATAATTACCACAAAGTGGTATTGACAATAAAATGGGCAAATAAGTTCAGGGAAAAAAAAGCCAGTGGTAGTCCGTAAGGCCTGACTCTGATCACGGAGAGTGACTCTAAGTGGGTTCTTTGTCTGTTTTTTACCTTAGGGAAAACAAAGTCTATCTGTCTTTGGATCACATGTAATAATGTGAAACATGCAATTCTACTTTAAATTTTGTTTAATGTGATCCATTTTCAATCACACCATCTCCCAAAGCCAATCCTTAGAATGAATGATTTCTAACTACATTGCTGGTGGCATGATGTAGGTCATGTGATAATAATTCTTTGGAACAACACTGAGACTGATTTATATATGTGCTGTGGGAATCTCAATGTGAGTACAAACCATACACACACACACACACACACACACACACACACGTTTTTTCCCTATATGCCAATATCCTCCAGAACCACTTTAAAACATGGCACACATTTGAGATCTATAGTGTTCCTTAAAAATTATTTGACCAGCTTTGAAAGATGGGCCATGGGAATATTCATATGTCAAAATCCCAAGTGGAAGAGGCATAAGGCCAGAGCAGTTAAGAAGACAGGGAAGCTCCAGTTGATGTGTGCCACACATGGGAAGGTAGCCTGCCAGTGTCTCTCATAAATCCCACACACAATCGCGCCATTTTCAAGCACAACACTGATGGTGTGCTGCTCTTGGAACACCAACTGCTTTAAATCTAGTTTCGATTTTGTGATCATTTATGTGTGTGTGTTTACCCGTGTGAGTTTATGTGTGCATACAGATGCCCGAGGAGGCTGGAAAAGGGCATTGGATTCCCTGGATCTGTAGTTACAGATGGTTGTGAGCTGACACGCAGGGGCTGGGAACCAAAGTGGGTTCTCTGGAAGAGGAGTAAGAACTTTTGACTGCGGAACCCTCTTCAGCCCCGTGGCAATACTTCATAAAGTTTGCAAGATACATTACCAGAAACATTTATTCCCACAAAGTCACACTAATGCTCTTAAGTTAATCTGTACAGAAGACCCTGGAACTTCTTCATCTTCCGGATGCTGCTGTTGCTACACTGATACTTCCTTTTTTTAAAAAAATTTTTATGAAATTTTATGAATTTTTATGAAATTTCATAAAATGAAATGTATCACATCTTATGAATTCTAAGAATTTTTGTGAATTATTTGATATTTTGATGTCTAGAAAAAAATACACTGATACTTTCTAAAAGTTACTTTTAAAAAGGACCGTTAACTAGGGTTTAAACTCCACATATAATGCCTGCACCTAAATTTACTTATCTGTGGTCCCCTACTACCATTTGGACATTTAGTATATTTTAAGTCTTTTCAGCTTCTACTAACAATAGCATTATGTTAAAATTCCTAAGTATTTATATCCCTGTAAGAGTTTCTTAGTGAAAATTCCTCTAAGTAGAATGGTTGGGTCAAACTGTTAGCCATCTGAAGTGTATTCTTATGGAGTGTCTATTAAAAGTGTGATATTGTATAGGTTAAGCGTTTCCTGTCATGCTGGTTAAACCTACCTAAAACTTAAAATAATTTCCTTTAATATTGAGAGTCTTCTTATGGCCAGATACATGCGATAGGTAGCTGGCCTCTTCCACCTCTTAGATGACATTTCTTGAATCTTGGGGAAGTCACAATTCAGCATGGCATGGCACTTGCTGAGCGACACAAGCCAGGGTCAGAGTTTGAACAAGCTCTGATGGGTTTAAGGCACCAGTTAACATTTAATTTTAATGCTTAGCTCAGTGCCAAATACTGCACCTGGATATAATATCTAACTGGATTTGGACCAAAAGGATGAATGAATGAGCACTGGCTATGAACACTGATTTATTGAAACTGTCTTTGCGCCGCTCCTTCAACTGTCTTATTCTATAGTTTTTTTATTTTGAATTTCCCCTTTTTAACTCTACATGAGAGTCTTATGGTTTTTTATTTTACCTATTTGTAATTAAGTTTATTGCCTTGATGTCTTTTGCCTCTTTCTTTTCTTAAAAAATATATTTTTTATTTGTGCGTATGGATGTTTTGACTGCATGAATGTACTGTAAAACATGCATATGTATGTAGGTGCCCACAGAGGCTGGAAGAGGTCACTGGAGTCCTGAGTTGTGAGCCACTATGTGGGAGCTGGGACTCGAACCTGAATCCACTGGAAGAGCAGCCAGGGCTCTTAACCACTGAGCCATCTCTCCAGTCCCCTCTTCTGCATGCCATAGCTAATACTTTGCTTGGGTGCTGGTGGAATTTGAAACATCCTGATGGCATATTAACATCACCTAAATGTTCATGTTTGTGTTTACGGTGTCGCCTCTTCTTAAATATTCAAATACGGCAAAGATTGTCATTTATTGCCTTTTTAGTCCATTATTTGCTTAAATAATGTTTTAAGGAAATAATACCAATTTCTTTTTTTTAAAAAGATGTATTTATCTATTTCATGTATATGAGTGCTCTATCAGCATGTATGCCTTTATGGCAGAAGAGGTCATCATCTCCCACTATGGACGACTGTGAGCCACCATGTGCTTGCTGGGAATTGAACTCAGGACCCCTGAAAGAACAGCCAGTGCTCTTAACTGCTGAGCCATCTCTCCAGCCTCAATGATGCTGATTTCTCTGTTTTCTTTTCTTCCTCCCTCTTTCTTTCACTCCTTTGTGTTTTTCTCCCATATATTCCTGTCTTCCTTCACAAATGATCTCTTGTCAGAGCTGATGAGCTGAAATGTTCTTCAGATGGTCATAAATGCCTACTTATTCATTTCTTGATACAGATTTTGATAGTTTGCCTGTTTGTCTGACTATCAGTATGCCGTTGCTTTTATTTGCATTTCCTTGATGATAAGTCAGAAAGAACATCTTTTAGTGATTGTTGGACATTTAAAAAAAACTTTTCTTTGGAGTAATTATCGGTTCTAATTATATTACCTTTTCTTTTTTTTATCCCAAATAATGCGTTTGAGCTTTTCAAGTACTGAGGCTAACAATTCTCTGAACATGCCTTACAAATGTAATTTCCCAGTTTGTTTTTTCCTTAAATTATGTTCAGGTTTTTTTTTTTGGCTTTCCTCACACCAATTCTAGCGTTATGTGGTATTTTTTCAAAGCTTTTGTTTCGTTTTGAGTGTTTTCTTTTAAAAGATATATTTAATGATTTCCTCCAGTGCGTAATTATTTGAAACAAACAACTTCATCCAAATTTTGACTGGTAACTTTATGGTTTAATTTTACTCTTTAAATACATGAAGTGTCCTGGGATTATCAGTTATTCTTGTGAATTAGTAGCATATTCTTCTAAACGACTGGAAATGTTTTTCCACCAAATGACCAGCTTATTACCCATTAGACTGAACAGTAATGGAAAGATTCTCACGCTCTACCATGCTAATCATGCTAGGTTTAAATAGTCCAGGATTCTGAATGAGCATTTGAATAAATGTCTCCAATGTTTTAATAGCACTAAAGTTAGGAATTAATTTAGGGATCCATATTTTATATGTTTTTATTCAAACAATACTCATTTGTTTGCATTCTAATTTGGTTATGTCCTTTGGTAGTGGTATACGTTTGCCAGGATTTTGCCAACTCATGAATAAGGTAGCTAGTTGCTTTCTCTTTCCTTGGTAACACAGGGATAAGAACATATTTTCTTATTGTTGTGACTGTTTTCCTTTTGGCCTTTTTCCTTTTGAGCTAAAATTATTTGTAAGAATTCTTTGTAAGTCTATCAAGACAAAATAACCTATTATCACTCATTTTGTTATTGCCATTTCAAAATCTCATTTTAAAATATTTTATAATTTTCTTTTTCGAGACAGGCTTTCTCTGTGTAACAGCCCTAGCTGTCCTGGAACTAGCTCTTGCGGACCAGGCTGGCCTCAAACGCATAGAGATCTGCCTGCCTCTGCCTTCTCAGTGCTGGGAATAAAGGTGTGTGTCATGTGTCACCACTGCCTGGCAACATGTTATAATGTTTTTTACTTTTCTTTCATAAAGAAGTTTTTAATTTTATGTGCCTAACTTGTCAGTTGTTTTGTCTAATGTTTCTTAGTTTTTATGACAAAAATTATTATGGATTCTGGTACGCTTAGACCTTTATATTTTGCTATTCTTGTCAGGCGATGATGGCACACACCTTTAATCCCAGCACTCGGGAAACAGAGGCAGGTGAATCTCTGTGAGTTCAAGTCCAGCCTGGTCTTTAGAGCAAGTCCAGGACAGTCAGTGCTGCACAGAGAAACCCTGTCTCAAAAGACCAAAACAAATAAAATAAATTTTGCCACTCCAGTGAGTGCATAGTGATATCTCATGCAGCTTTAATTTGCATTGTCTCTAATGAATAATGATGTTAAGTATCTTTCCTATACATTTTTTCCATCTTTATATTGTCTTTAGTGAAGCCTTGGGACAAATATTTTTGCAACATTTTTCTTAGGTTTCTGTTTTTTTTTATTACTCAGTGCAGGGAGCCGATTTGCTGGCCGCCATTACAAGATGGCGCCGAGCCCCTGCACCACCTAGTAAATAGGCAAGGCTGTAGACGGAACCTCTCGCATGCGCAGTAGTGCGCAGTAATCTTGGCCAATCCCATGGCCGGGGGCATCAAAAGACAAGCGAGTAGCCAATCCAGGCACGACCCGTGTCTGCTCTCCCTGTATAAGCGGCTGCCGTTTAGTGCTCTGGGCCCTTCGCTTTCTGCTCTCCCTACAACCAAGAGGCTCCAATAAAGCGTGATTTGAGAAGAATCCTCGACTCGGTGGTCGTTCTTCCCTGCTGGCCAGGGGGGTTCGCCGCAACTCAGCATAGTAAATGTTGTAGGACTAAGTTCGTCATTGGATTTACGGCCCCATTCAGTGCATGGTGACCATGTCAGTTGTAGTGTACTGGTCTCCGAAGAGCAAAATTCTGTTCTTAATTCTGATTAAACCTTTTCTTCCTGGAGTGTATTTTCATGTGATTGGGTCCTACTTAGTAAACACACAGTTGGGGCTGGGAGATGCTCATGCGGTAAAGTGTTTGCTGCACAAGATGGGGACCTGACCTTGGGTCCCCAGCACCCATGTGAAAAACTGGATGTGTCCCAACAATGAGGGACAGAGGCATAGGGTCCCTATGCTTTGTTGGCCAACAAGTCTAGCTGAGTTGCCAAGTGATCCTGACTCAAAAAATGAGGTAGAAAGCGACTTTGACTTCTGGCCTCCACATGCATGCATACATGCATGCATGCACACACAAACACGCATGCACACACACAACTGCACCTACATACAAATACACATGCACATTTGTATCTGCTCCACCTCCGATGGGCTGGGATTATAGGGTGTATCCCCAAGACCAGCTCATCCCTTTCCTGCATACAGCCATCTATTTAACTCTGGTACCCATGGGAAGATACTCCCTTTCTCTACTCACTGTCTTTGGTATCACGTCAAATGTCAACTGATGATCTATGAGAGCGTTGCTTTCAGAGTCTTCTCTGTTTCATTGATTCATATTTATTTTTTTTGCCCCATCATGATGTCTGGAAATGAAGTAACGTGAGTCCTCTTTCTTTTGATTGTAGATTCTTCTTAGGACTTTATAGTTCTGTATTAACAGCATCATTATGCCATTTTATAAAAAAATGACCTCTCTGGTACTATTGTGATTCATCCAAGAGTTTTGCAAACACATACTTCCATTCCATGTCCTTAGCTTTTCAACATATGAAATGAAATCACAACATATTTTACTATTTTTCTACATTATATACTTACTTAAAATGATTGTGAATAATGTGTAAATTATCTTCCCTCTCCACCTGCATGTTTACTATGTCTGCTGTTCCCTATTCCACTCTTCAGGTCTAATTTCCTTAGGTGTTGTTCAGTTTCCCTTTGCTTGAGAGCTCTTCAATACTCCTCATGGTGCTGGTAGGCAAACTGTACATTCTTTCAGATTTTGTATGGTAGGAATGTCTTTATTTTGCCTTTTGTTTTCAGATCCCCTCTCTGGATAGAAGACACAGCCTGGCAGCTGTTTCCCCACTGTCTCCCAAAGCTGTGCTCTGGCCTACTTTGGGTAAGTCTGCTATCATTCTGTGCCTATTCTTCACCTATGTTTTTACGGTTTTGCATTATTTTGAAACACTTTGGTTTAAATGAACTTAGTGTTGATTTCTTCATTTGTTAGGATCCTTAAAACTTGTGAGTTTGTAGTTTTCGTCTTGTTCTTTCAATGCTTTTCCTCCCCTCCCTCCCTCCCTCCCTCTCCCTCTCCCTCTCCCTCTCCCTCTCCCCCCCCCCCCCCCCTCTCATCTTTTCGGGACTCTGTTTAAACATACGTTGGCTTGAGGTTGTGTCATGGTTCTTACACTCCCATTTGCTTCCCATCTTTTTATATTGCTGCTCCATTCTGGGTCATTCCTCTCTGTGAATCCAAATCCATCAGTGTTTTTGTTAGCAATATCCATTTTGCCATTTATTCTAGTACTTGTACATTGGCTGTTACAGTTTTTATGTGTAGAGACTTCTCTAATTACTTTGAACATTTCTTCATTTTCCTTAGAGTACTTATACTTACCCCTAGCTTGTCTCAATTCAATGACATTTTTTCTTGCCATATTTGTATCTACTTTAACATTTATAAAATTAGTAACTAATTAGAAAAAAACATTTGTAAGCAGTGTTAATGAGTAGTTTTTCTGTTTGATCTAACAGATCAGCTACCTTTTAAGTTCCTGGTTCCCCTGTCCTAATTATTTTTTGTTTATGATAGAATTTGTTGCCTGATATGCTTTATTTCTTTTTTGGAGGTAATTAATATCCCTTCAAGCACCTTGTGACTTTGGCCCATGTTACTGTGAGCTCGTTTTCTTCCTGAGATATTTGCTCTGGGTTAAATGAAACCTGTGTAGGTAGGATAGGACACAGTCTGTGCTCCCCCACTGGACTCAAGCCTAGAGTGCACATGGGCCCCTGGAAGGAGAATCCAGGCGTTTGGGAACCCTGATCAGGATCTCTTTATAACATGAAAGTTTCACCTCGGTGCTTTTCCTCTCTGCAAAAAACAAGGTTCTGAAAATTTGATATCCCTTAGAATCACTCAAAGGACTTCTGAAAATACGGGCTACTGGGCTTCATTCTCCAAATGTCTGTTTTACCCTGTGTTTAGTGTCCATTGAGAATAGAGTAGCAGTGAGCACAGATGAGCTGGGGTCTCTGTATCTGGATGCAGAGTCCTTTGGGTACACCCCAGAAGTAAAATAGGTGCTGTCCCATGGTAGATCTGTGTTCTGCAGGGTCATTAAATTAAAAAGTACTGATAAATAAAGAAATAGAAGCTAGGTTCTTACATCTGAGAGGAAGAAACCGCTTGGAGAACGGAAAGGTAGAGGGTCCGTTTTACTGCGTCTTTCCTTGTTTTAATTCCAACACCTGCAGTTTCAAATGGAATCTGATTTTTTTTCATGAATTCATCATGAGTTATGACAAATGAGTTAGTTTCTGAGTGGTTTCCAAACCCCTTACGAAAATCAACGAGACATGGCTGTGCTAGGAGTTGAGCAGCGTATTTCAGAAAATCACTGCAACTATGGATTTGAAACCCAGAGCACTTTTGCATTGAAACTCTTCTCCTGCTATTGGAAGTTAGTTAGATTTAAGGGAAATGGTCCATATAATCTTGATATCTTATCTTTATGTTTTGTCAGATGTCAGCCTGTCTCTGTAATGTATACTGTATTCCTTCCCTCCCTCCCTCCCTCCCTCCCTCTCTCCCTCCCTCCCTCCCTCCCTCCCTCCCTCCCTCCCTCCCTCCCTCCCTCCCTCTCTCCCTCCCTCCCTGTCCTTACAATGGGAAGAGGAGGGAAGAGGAATGGATATCTACATACTTGCTCCTTTACTGTGCTCCTCACTCGGGGCATGTTACAGAAGCACCATTAGGGACCCACCCTTTCATTTTTACTTTCCCAGTATGCAATGGCTTTGGGTAACTTGTCCAAGGTCACATGACTTAGTGATGGTGAACCTTGAATTCAACTACACATCAGGGTCCAAAGCCTTAGCAACAAAAGACTTCCTTCTCAGAATGTAACACACTTTTCTGCATATATTTTGTGACATTTTCTTGCTTTTTTCTGTGAAAATTTGACCACCACTTGAAAAGTTTTACAAAATACAGATAATGGTGTTTGGGCCCCAAATTACTCTGAAACCTGCATTTCTAAGGAAAATTTCAGTTGATCATAACAGGAAACCAACATCGAAAATGGAAAATTTAGAGCAGGCAAAGGTGCTTTCTGCCAAACGGAATGACCTGAATCTGATTCCTGGAACCCACATCATAGAAGAAGAGAATTCATTCATATAAGTTCTTCTCTGACCTTCACATTTGGGCTGTATAAGTACATGTATACACATACATCCACACATACACACATGTATACACACAGACCACAAATAAATAGATAACTAAATATAATTGAAAATTTTTTATGATAAATTTATAACCCTGTCTTCAGTTGTAGAGTTTAGGTTGTAAATCCAAATTCATTAGTAACTCAGAGTAGTTGCCATCCCAGGAATTGTCTAGGGAGTCCGACCATGTCCTAAGGGCTGGGATAGAAGTGAATGTCACTATGAAAAAGGGTGCTGGCTCTTCACTGACACCTCAAAGTCTTCACAGAGAACCCTGAGAGAAAAAGCCTACTGGACCGGGCAGTGGTGGTGCACGCCTTTAATCCCAACACTCGGGAGGCAGAGGTAGAGGCAGAGGCAGGCGGATCTCTAAATTCAAGGCCAGCCTGGTTTACAGGAGCTAGTCCCAGGACATGCTCCAGAGCTGCAGAGAAACTCTGTCTCAAAACGGTAACAACAACAACAACAACAGCAAAGCCTGCTGGCCATCTTCCTTGGGGCGGGTGCTCATGGTCCCAGCCCCCCATGTGATTAGCAGTGTCCAAGCCCTGACTCGGACCAATGTAACTAGAATGAGCCTGAGCAGTAATATTTCAGAGTCCCGCCATGACTAAAATGTACTGTCAGGATTGAGAATGTTCTTCTTTGTTGTTTTTTTTTTCCATTAAAAAAATTAGCAGGTGAACCAGAGGGGGATGGCTCATCAGTCACAGCTACCAAGCCTGATCACCTGAATGGGACCCACATGGTAGAAGGAGAGAACGGATTCTTAAAGTTGTCTTCCGTCCTCTGCATACATGCTGTGGCACACATGCATGCATGATTATCCACACATACAGACAGACACACACAGACACTAAATAAATAACAAAATTTTAAAACTTAGTAGCAGTTAATTATACATGGCGTTTTCACACCTGTATCTACCTTCTCTTGCCCCTCCCACTCTTGTTCATCCGCTTTGTCTTTCCAACCTGTCCCCTCCTACTTTCTTATTCTATCTGGTGTTCACTTGAAGCTTTCAATGAACATGAGCTATATAATACTGGTAATATAATAAATCTTCTGTTGGGTTCCAGATAGATGCCTCTAAAAGAAGCATTTTGTATACGCACTAAATGTTCCAGTGATCTTGTTAGTATTGACTTTGTGGGTAAAAGAATTATAGTCCTTCAATTTTGCTGAAGAAGAAACTCAAGTATTAGAATTCCAGACCCTCACACACTAAAAATATATTTCAAACGCTATTCAACCCTTGGTCATGATGATGTTAGAAATGTATCCAATTAACTCTCAGCTAGTGGAAGTTTCCTGTGGTTTTTATTTCCATGGCATGCTTCTGACAAAACAGAGAGGCAGTGTGTGTGTGTGTGTGTGTGTGTGTGTGTGTGTGTGGTATCTGATGCTGCCCCTATGAAGTTTCTGCAGCAAGGGATTATTGATTGTGAAGGGACAGCCGGGTCAGGGCTCTTTCTCAGACTTGCCTGGAACATCTTTTCATCTATCCTCACTTAGCAGCGCGGATACCGCAGGCAGAGGCAGCTACACCTCCCCATCACCTCCCGGTTCACACCCCGGAGCCAAACAGGAAACGCTGTACAAATGAGTTGACCCTCAGAATTTGTTCAGAGAGAGCAAAAGTTTACAGTTGTCAGAGCAAAATGAAGGAGCATGGTGGATGGTGAACACAGGGTGTTCGGAGATACGAGCCACTGCCCCCAGTCTAATGGGTAATAGAGTCATTAATTCTGCTGATTAACTCGGCCTTGGGGTTCAGGGAAATGACATCTACTTCCTTTTTGTCTTTTAAACTCAAACTGTGAAACAAGGGAGACTGAAAAAAAAAAGAACCCAAAGCTAATCAGAGAGAAACGAGGAGAAGAGAAGCTGAGAAAATAAAGACAGTCGGAGCAGTTTGAGCATTAATGAGACTTGTTTGGGGGAGAGAACGTGACAGGCTCCTCAAAAGTGTTATTGTCAAATGTGTCACCGCTTCATAGATGGCTAGATCTACCTTTTAGCTTCATGCTGATAGTTAATGATTCGAAACTATAAAAAGATTGAAAGGGTAAAAGGGAAAATGTCAGACTCAACTGGATTTTAATGAGCTTATTATTATTATTATTTTTCTCTTAAGGAAACCAGCATTGGGAGGTCTGTAAAGTTCCCCTGCTCTCTGTATTTTCATCTCTTTCTACAGTTGGCAGAAGGACAGCGGGAGGCAGTTATCAAAGGTCTAAGCTCCCGGATCTGGGGCACTTCATTTTCCCAAGAGTTTGAAGGGAGGCTGTAGGGGTGGCTCGATGGGCCTTGGATGACAAGAACGAGGGGAGATTGATGGCAAGGAGCACGTGTTTGTTTTTTTTTTTGGTGACATGCTGAGCAGAAGCCATCTTCACACTGTGAGGTGTAACAAAGAAACCTGAACTGATTATGCAGGTTTGTCCGTCAAAATAGCTGCTCCTGCGATTGTCAGGATAGCATTGATGAGGTGACACAGTATATATGCTGGTGGCTGGTTATCAGTCACCTTATAAGAGAGCAGACAAGGGTCCTCACACCAAGGAGGGGCTCGGCTTTCTGGGCTGTGCACTTAGCAAGGGTAGCCTTGTCATTAAATTCGCCAATTTAATTTGAAAAAAATAAAGTGAGAAGAAACTTTGAAAATGAATTCTGTAACCTCATTTTTACCTTAATAAGAACTGTCAGGATTTTACTCCCTGGGCTCTTGGTTTTGGGTTAGTAGTCTGAGCACATGGAAGGCTCACGTATTTTCAGAAGAATCAAATGCTAGGGGGGATGTCAGACCCAAACTTGAATGTTTTTTTCCCGATGACTTTCTTGTCATTCTCAACATATTAAGTTCTGTGGACAATGCCTAGGAACGGATATTAACTGGGTACCAGGGTCAAGCCTTACTAATGAGTTTCTGATGAATTCATTTATGAAATACGTCACCTAGCTTATTGATTTGAAAGTCAGGAGCCCAGTTCATTGCAAAGCAAAAAAGGCTGCAAACAGAACCATGGTCTGCAGTCTTTTCTATTCCATCTGGTATCCACCTGTGCAATTCCTCTGCACTTTTCATGTGCACAGACATGGGCCGGCCATATGCAAAGGTGTACACTTTTACTCCATTCACCTCTATGGGGATTAGATGCATACGTGGTTACCTGAAGATCTTGAAGATACTCTAATGTTTTCTGTTTTTGGGCTTTCAGCACACATTAGAATGCTAACGAATGGTCAGTCCAACCCCACATGTTAGAAATGAGTTAGATAATGGTACTCTGGAGTAAGTGGACGTGTGGGGGTTTAAACAGAATTGGACAAGACTGTAACCGTGGCTCATTTAAGACTAGAAGTGTAAGAATATCTTTCAGAGCCTTTCTGGTTTCAGCTCGATGCACTCTGTGCACAATGTTTTCCTTCCAAATTGTGGACCATAGACGCAAATGCCCTGCAATGAAAGATAAGCAAGTGTAGCCCTGGACATTCCCAGAATTACTGGAAAAGAGGGGGTGCAAAGTGCTGGTGTTAGAGTGTTTGTCTAGCATGCAGGAAGCCCTGAGTTTGGCCCAGGTACCACACAGAAGAGGATGTCGTGGTGCACTCACGTAACCCCAGCACTCAGGTGGTGGATACAGGAGGATCAGAAGTTCAAGGTTGTCCCTAGCGACATAACAAGCTTGAGGCTCTACTGGGCTGTGTGAGGCCGTGGTGGAGGGAATAGAGATGAGTCCATACAATGGCCCTAGCAGCAGGCTTCTCTCATCTCATGCCATAGTATTCTATCTCTACTGGTGTGCACTCATTACATACTAGAATTCAGAGTAGAGACTTCATCTGCTTCTGCTTTATCTTCAGGGTAGAGGCTATTGACTGACCAGGCTAATGGAGAAAAGCTTCGCGAGGTGAGTGACCTTCCCTCTTAGAATTGCTCAGCTTGACAACTGAATAGTATGTAGTAGCACAGAGTTCAGTTTGCACCAACACAAGCTATGTCACTCCCGGCTTCCGCATATTCCTTTCACCAACACGTGATAAGTCACTTCTAGACTCCAAACATCTGAAAGGTCAAGTGTTCACACTCCTCCAAAGGCAGGAGCTTGACCTCCGACTTCCAGGAAAAGTATTGGAAGGAGTCTGGCTCTCTTCTCCTCTGTGTTGGCCAACAGTTGACTTTAAAAGAAACACCCAATAGTGTAACAGAACCAGCATCTGGAATCAAACTATATGTCCCCTGAGGCAGGGCATGACGTTCTACATGGAGCATAAAATCTCCTCTACCCATACTCAGAGAACACTGAAGAAGAGTGGGCAGAAAGAGTGGACGAGCTGGTGGGTGAGGAGGCGTGCTGAGATGCAGACTCCCAAACTTGACATGGCTGTTGCACATAACCCATAGAGGCTATGGTGACATGCACAAAACTGGCACTACTGCAAGCCAGTCAGAGTGCCAACACAAATGGGGGAGGGCCATGAGGAAGACCCTTGTGCTACAAGTTTCAGTATTATACAGATATCTTTTCAGGAGTTCAACTCATCAGAGCCAAAAGCTCTGTTGGAGGCTTAAACCAGGATGCAAGGAATATTGAAATTATTGCCTTGGGAATAAAGCGATAGTTTCTTGCTGTAAAATTTCTCGCTGTAGCTATTCTTATGTTAAAATTTGGGATTTATCTTCAACAGTTCAGCACCATCTGAGCTGTGTATGAAGATAGTCACTTCCACTTCCTACTACCAGGCCTTTACTCCTCTCTCCTTTGGAAACATAGAGATCGCCTTTCTGTAATTATCTTTATTGACAGGCATTTGGTCAGTGTTTGGGGTCCAGGAAAAAGCATTCCATTTAGGACATTCCCAGATATTCAAGGACTTAGAATTGCTACATGCCCAAAGCTGTTAATTCATAGCTGCTTGTTGGGAGCAGTGAGACCCCAGATCTTGAATTTCTTGTAATCCCCTGATCTGAGTGCCTACAGCTGCTCCAGCACGAGACCTTCAGGAGTTCCTGATGGCAGGAGAGTGGTTTCTGGTGGGTTTGGCTGGGGCGTGGCTATCTCTATATAATCTGCCCCTGAACACAATAAAGGGGGCATTCTAGGGGAATTCAAGGATGACCCGTGTTGCTGTTTCTCTGTCTCTTTGTCTCTGTGTGTCTGTGTATTTTAACCTCCAGCCCCTTGCCCGAAGCTCGGTAACTGGGTAATAGCACACAGAGCACAGACACGGGGGCACGGTGCGCGGAAGCTGCTCACATAGATAGAAAACATAAGCATGCCTAGTTTACCTCACTTAGAGATAAGAAAAGTGATGACCTCAGTTTACTGATGACTTTAGTTCAGGAGAGTTACTGCTTGTGTCTTACTCTCGGGAAAAATAATTAACCATCTATCCACAGTCTGGAGGAAGACGAACTATTGAAAGGAGCTGCTTGTTTGTCTCGGCCATCCAGAACCAAAATAATTACACAGAAACTGTATTAATTAAATCACTGCTTGACCCATTAGCTCTAGCTTCTTATTGGCTAACTCTTACATATTAATTTAACCAATTACTATTAATCTGTGTATTGCCACATGGCTGTAGCTTGCTGGCTAAAGTTCCCAGCGTCTATCTCCAGAGGGGCTACATGGCTTCTCTCTGACTCCCTTCTTTCTCCCAGCATTCAGTTTAGTTTCCCCTCCCCCAGCATTCAATTTAGTTTTCCCTGCCTAACTCTGTTCCCCTATAGCTCTGCTATAGGCCCAAAGCAGTTCCTTTATTAACCAATGATATTCACAGCATAAAGAGGGGAATCCCACATCAACAAACCTCCACTGGTGCCTCTGATATACATTAAGACCCCCAGACCTGATCTTAGATCACAGATGTAAACTTCAGATCCAAAAGGCCTTTAGAACTTGATAACATTTGGCAAAAGTGCTAATGGACCAAGAACCATAAACTTCCCCTGTCTGTTTATGTAGGTTGCCTGGTTACCTATACCTGTAGGTCTTGTGGATTTTTATAGCTGGGTAAGAACAAGGAGAATTAACAGAAGCAGAATAGTAAGAAACTGTTGCAGATGTTAGAGCAGAAACATCCAAGAAATTAGCAGAGATAGAAAAATGAAAAAGAAAAAGGAGAAGAAGGTAGCAGAGAATTGAAATTGGAATTAAAGTTGAGACAGAGAATTAGAGCTAAGAAGTTATAGACAGTTAGGACAGAAGAATTAGAATAGTGAGCAAGAATGAAAGAACAATAAAGAGACATGGATAGAAAGAGCGTGTTGTGAGTGGACTTCTCAACCCTCAGATTTTAGTTCCTTTTGTTGTGGTGTCTTCCTTTTGAATCCTGAGAGGAAGCCTTAGAGGCCAGACCTTTAAGAGTCTGGACGTTAGGCTTTGGATGAGAAGCTATTGACTGTGGATAGTTGCTGGAGGAGATAAGTTACTCTCTCTGGGGACATGGATGTAGCTAGGTTGCCCATGTCCCAGTGGATAGCCCCACACCTGTGTACATATGGGCACCACTAAATGGACTCAAAGTTTATTAATAACAAAATAAGCCAGAAGACAGGAAATTGTGAGGGAGCTGGGGTGGGGGCATTCGGCAGAACTAGAGAGAAGTAATGGTGAATACATAAGATCAAAAATACACTGAAAATGTATGAAATTTTCACAGGAAAGGTGTAGTGTAGTGTGTGTGCATGTGCGTATGTGTGTACGATGTGTGTGTGTTTACATATACCTTTTTGGCTTATTGGAGGAGGCAGGTGGAGGTTCACTGTTTTCATGGAGACAGGTTTTTTTTTTTTTTTTTTTTTTTTTTTTTTTGAGAGTTATCGCATATTATTTTCCTTCAGGTTAGGAACTTTGTTAGAAGCCTTTCCTAATTCCAAGAAGCCGTGTCAGGTGTCTCTCATTTGTACTTAGCCTGCCATTGCCCTTCAGTGTGTTTTATTACAATCATGCATTCCCATGACTGGGCCCTTCGGGTTGAGGGTGTGACAGTACAAGAAAAACCAGATATTTAAAACGATGGCTCTTACTTGCCAGCGCAGTTTCCAAGGGAAAAGATGCATCAGAGAAGCCCGCGCTGCTCTCAGCCTTTCTGACAGTTTACTACTTTATCTTGCAAAGCTGCCTTCTCGTGACTCTCTGGAGAGTCAGTGCCGGTTCCGGTGAGTGTGTCACTGCCCGTCTCCCACACATTTGTTTTCTCCTCTCTCGACGTTCACGAATGAGAGTCTGTGTGAAAACCTTTCCTCAATAAACTCCGACTTTAATTCATGCACAAAAAAGCTTCCTTCTCTTTCTTCAGAGTCCTCATTTTCTCGACCTCCAGGACATTACTAAAGTCAGTACTCTTCACATTCCGCCCCAAGTCATTGACCGTCTGATTAGTGTCTTCCTTTCCGCACTCACGCTGGAGAATACTTTGAGTATTTTGGGGGGTGGGCGGATAGTTGCCACGCACCGCGTCCCCGTGTCTTTGTTCGGTGCGCTTTTACCCAGTTCGCGAGATTCGGGCAAGGGGGCTGGAGTTTAAAATACAGAGACACACACAGACAGAGAGACAGCGACACGGGTCATCCTTAAATTCCCCAAGAATGCCCCCTTTATTATGTTCAGGGGCAGATTATATAGAGATAGCCACGCCCCAGCCAAATCCACCAGAAACCACTCTCCTGCCATCAGGAACTCCTGAAGGTCTCGTGCTCAGAGCAGCTGTAGGCACTCAGATCAGGGGATTACAAGAAATTCAGGATCTGGGGTCTCATTGCTCCCAACAGATAGTAAACCCGTGGTTTCAGAAGTGACTGAGAAGGCAGAACAGAGAGTGTGACTTTGCCTCTTTTCTGAGTTGCCTTGGTAGGGTTTGAAGTAAATTCAAATTCCACTTCAACAACTTGGCTGCCATATGGGAAGAGCTGTGCAGTTGTATTCCATGTTCATTAGACTTTTTATGCAACAACTCTTTAAGCTTGGGGAGATGACTTCTAAAATCCCCGTTGTAGGGAGTGGGCCTTGTCACATGCGATCCAGGCAGGGGTCTGCTACAGCCTAGAGGCATCTACTGGGTGACATCTTTTTTTTTTTTCTTTGAAACTCTGTCAGCCCATCTGAACACCAAGTGAGCTGTGCTGTTTGTACCATATTCATAAATGCATAGCCATTGCTACTCTCTCATCATTAGTGCCAGGGGTTCCTAAGAGAAGGGTACCGGTGCAAGAATAAAACAGAAACAAAACAAATCACAAATCTCTGGTCTTTAAGTGGCTCTCTCTAAAAGGAGACAAAATCATCTAGTAGTGTATAGGTCTTAAAACTAGAACAGTGAAAGCTCACTAGTACTGTAGGTGCAGCTAAGCTTCAGATGGGCCCACTTGCTAGGTAGAAATGCAAGTGTAATTTCAAATTGGGGAGCGAAAAGAAAACCTCTTTCCTGAGTCTTTTTGAAAGAAGAACCCCCTCCCCCCAACAACCTTTAAGAGAACGCCAGTGCCAAGGACACGGGGCTAAGCACATTGGCAGCGAGTGTGTGGGAATATGTGTGCATTTGTGTGTATATAAGATTTGCCAAATTTTTGCCAGTGGTGCTAACTAGGAGAGAGATTGAGCAATCGCAGAAAGGGCTCCAGTGTTCTACAGCTGGAATCTCTGCAGGTGCAGCTTTCTGGTTGCCGGCCAGCATTATTTTGCAATACTGCTGGCAGTAACCATTTTTAAATAGAAACATGATTGCACTTTATTTTAATATTTCTCCCTTCCATTTTCCCCCTACTGTAAATCAGCCCTGCTAGGAGCATGAAGTCCTTGCCAAGGTTTCCAGTAATAGATTAAGCCCACTGGGCTGAGCCCATTTTTAGTGGATGCAAACACACCAAGTTTACATAGTGCAGTTGGCGTAGTTCATGTGACTGAGCGAGAAAATAGGGACCACATAGCGCCGAGTTTCCTGAGGCTTTTGTGATGTTTGGAGATGAGCTGCTTCATCATTCTGAAGATGGTGATAGGTAGCAGGGGTGTGTCAACTGTGTCAACAGATTTCTGATGTTCTCTACTACTCTGTAGGCTTTGGGCAGGTTGTGTTATAAATGAAGACATTCAGAATTAAACAGATCTTGCTAAAGAACCATGGATAAAGCAGTCCACGGTTATACAGCACTTATGTTCCAGACTCTGTAGTAAGAACTATTAATTCACTAAATGCTCAGGTTAAACCTGGATACTACATTTACATGATTTGACAAATAGGGACACAGAAGAACAAATAAATTAAGTAACCTGTCCAAGATTAGATAGGACAGTTAGTGGAAGAGTCAGGATTGGAACTGGGGATCTGGAGTCAGTCTGGCTGACCATCCCTTGGCTTCGGAGTGTTTCATCATGGGCATTTGAGGTTATCTCATTTGCAGCATCAAGAACAGCTCTCTGCTCCTTCTAGTTGAAGTTGCTGTCTTTCCCCAACCAGACTATTTGTTTCTTAAGGGTATTTTAAAAAAATGTCTTCATCTACCCTTGCCTTCTAGGGCCAGACTCTTCTATAGGAAGAACTAGATACACAAAGCAGGGATTTTCAGTGAGTAGGTTAGAATATTTATCAGGATACTTGATAATGATGTGGAAGACCAAAATAAGTAAGAGTTTTATTTTAAACTCCAAATGCAGTCAACGCGGCCCAAAAGTTATGTAGTTATGTAGTCCTTCACTTTGTCCCATGTTTGAGCACAGGATTGGGTTGCATGTATCTGAAGACCCAGATTTGAGCAATTTGTTTCTGTGTGAGAAAAACAACTTTGATAGTATTATTTGGCAGTCCTCGAGGGTAGAGCGCCCTCCTTGGTTTTGAGTGCTTTTTGGACTCCACTAGTGACTTTTTTGGATGCTCTCAAAAATGGGCTATTGTTCTCAGCACATGGGTCTGTGTGAGGAGCACATCTGTGTTCTTTGGCCATGTGTAACCCAGATGTCCTGTGCTGGGGCATGCATTTCCCAGGCAGGTTTTTCTTGTCTCTGGTTCAGGGCTTCCACTGACATGACAGTCTTACTGTCCATGGCTGTTTTAAGAGGACCTCAGGTCAGCCCTTTATAGCTAATTCATTTGATGCTCCAGATCTCTATTAGAAGCCATGCATTAGAACTTTTGCAAAATTTCATGTCATAAAATGATTATCAGAAAGTCAACATTAAGTTGAAACGTCTTAAAGTGGCAAAGACAAAGTGGGGGGAACCAGAAGCTTTGAGTTCATGATTTGAGCCCCAGATTGAAATGTTCCAGTGGTTAGCTACACAGCCAAAAGGGCAACACTAAGGAAATCAAAATGAAATGAGTTTCTTCACTAACAAGACAATGGGTATAGTGCTAGAACATCTTTTCAAGTCTCTTCTCTTCTTTACCATTTATTTTTTTAATTGCTGTAAATTCTTTATACATAATGCTAGATTTTCATAAAGAAAACACTGACCATCGTCACCCCGTTGCCTTCACCTTCTCTCCCCCTTCCTCTCTCTCTAGTTTCCTTCTCTGCTTGTCTCGTTTCTGCTGTCATATATATTTACATATGGTTCTTTGTGTTCATATAAAATCTGCCATCAACAAATGCAAGAAGACATTCTAGCTGCCTTTCTCTATCTGGATTATTCTGCTGAAGATGTTGACCCCCAATTGAACTCATTTCCTAGAGCATCGCATAATTCTATGATATTCACATAGGTGATAAACTTGGTGTGAATTTCCTCTCTGTAAGAATACGCTTTTTCTTACAGAGAGTCACCACCTCTCTCCATCAAATGTCTAGAAAGAAATAAACTCTGACTAGAAGGGGCAACTTCAGTTTGTCACTGTGGTAAGCACACAACGAAAGCCTTGCTTTGGAATGGTGACAATCCATGCAACTTCAGGAAGGTTAATTTCATGTGCTCAAATTTGTTTTTGAGTTTTCATATTTAAAAACCATAAATTTCCCGAATGATAAGGAAGATCTGTTCCTTTGCGGCTAACTTGTAGAGAGATCTTAAGAATGTAAGAATACAGACTTATTTCGTGATCATCAAGTATCTCCCCAATCCTGTTTGTTAGTAGCGCTATTACCAGCCCTCTGGTTCTGCCTGCTGCATGCTGTCCTGCTCAGCCTTCGCTTGATCTCCAAATCCTCCATCCTCAAAGTGTGATCACAGCCCAGCAGTGCTGGCTTCACAGGGGAGCATGTTAGCGCTGCAGAAGTACTGAATCAGAAGCTAAATTTTAACAAGATCCCCAGGTGATTCCTATGCCTGTTAATGATTGAGAGCTATGTTAAATTGCTGAGACTGGAAAGAAAATCCTTCTCAAAAATTTTAGTGTGCCATGTTGATTGTCGTGCTATAAGCATCTGAATTTATTGGTGCTCTAGAGTGGGTGAGTATGACTTCAGAAAGAAGGACATAGCAATGTTTCAAACATGGATTGACATATTAATCTCTCAGGCTGGCATACATCCATGAGAAAACTGCCGCTAGATGCTGATTTAACCTAGGGCTGGGGCTGTATCTCATCGGCAGAGTGATTTTTCTATCACACGTGTGGCCCCTGCTTCAGTCCTCAGTACCGCTAAAATGGAAAGAAAAAAGTGTAACCAACTCAAACTCGACACAGAGAGGTGGATCTGGAAGGGTGAACTGGGGCAGCAGGCTGCACCGAGAGGGCCAGCAACACGAGCCACTTTGTAGTTAAGGCGAGAGCTGAAGGATCGTTCGCATTCAAGAGTGAGCAACATCCCTCCCTCTACACCATGCGTCTCAACCTTTCTAACGCTGAGACCCTTTAAAACAGTTCTTCATGTTGTGGTGACCCCCAACATTAAATTATTTCATTGCTACTCCATAACTGTGACTTTGCTTCTGCTATGAATTGTAATGCAAATATTTGATATGTAACTCCAAAGGGATCTCCACTCACAGGTTGAGAATCACTATTCTACACCAAGCCCCGTCTGATTTCCAACAGCCAGCCTTCCAGAGCATTGTCACCCTGTGGCCTTCACTCCTGTAGCTTCATAAAGGCCATCCTCTCTCTCTCTCTGTCTCTGTCTCTCTGTCTCTGTCTCTCTCCTCTCTCTCTCTCCTCTCTCTCTCTCTCTCTCTCTCTCTCTCTCTCTCTCTCTTTCTCTCTCTCGATCTGAAGGGTGTGGCTTGCCTCTTTGGCTGAGGGAAGAAGCGATGATGAAGGAAGACTGTTTATTGGCACCCTAGGTCTTCCAGGTCCGTGCGGTGTCCTTTCCCTTCTAGTTCCAGACTCATGTTCTTGTTTCCTCTTGTTGCTTCTTTTTTAGACCCTCAGCCTTTTCCATTGCCCCTGAGCTTTGGGCTTACTGCACAAGTGTCTGTCCTTTGTGCGCTCTCTCTCGTCTTTATCTTTTGTTCATCTGAAAGCACCTAAAGCGTCTCTCTGCTTCTCCTGAGCTGTGACCATGAGAATCTGTTTTCCTCAGAATATATATCTCAACATCATCATCAACAACAGAAAATGCCTGTCTTTCTTCAAGCAATTATCTCTTCTGGCACACTTCCAGGATCAGTACAAGTGAGAGTAGAGGATACAAACAGAAGATAGTAGAAACTTGCTTCTGATGCCTTGTAGACGTTTTCTTTGGATGTCACCTCTTTGTTGTTGGTGCAGGAGTCTGATCTAGAGGTTTGGGAGCTTGCCTCATGAGAGCCACACTGTAAGGTCTTAGGGATATAAGGAGGATTAAGTTTATGTTGGGAAAGTTGTCAGTATCAAAATGGGGCCACTCAAGTGAGACCCTAACACAATGGAGCCAGCAGGGCCATGCAGGAGGGGCCCTGACATGGGAATGCGGATGATGGGAGCGTGAAAGGAGACAAAGGGCAGACATGTGCCCATAAAAGGTGCGGGAAATGTGGTACTAATATGTAACCATCCAGAATAGGCTAAAGATGGCGGACACTGACTAGCCGGGGATCTGAGTCAGCAGCATGTGTGACCAAGGATACAAGTCCTTGTGGAGCCATGAATCCTTCCTGGAAAACTCCACTCTTGTGTCATCTGGTCTAAGTACACCGCCTGGGCAGAGGCGGGTATCGTCATGTGATGGGAATAAAGCTTATCTCATCTGCTTAGAGCTCCTCACATTTTCTTCAACCTTCTGACATCCTCCCTTGGCTCCAGAGATTGGACATTATAAAATTATGCTGAAAATTCCTCAAACCCACAATATTCCAGATAAACTACTTGCCTGAGATTATTTTCCTGCCTGTGGTGATACTCTTCAGTGAGCCAGTGCCAGCCTCTGTAACAAACTCTGATCAGTAGCCTTTGCTTCAAAGAATCTTCTGTGGATTTACCCTTTCCTGTCTTCAAAAGTTTCCCTCATGCCTCAATCCCCTTAGATACACCTCTGTTCCAACTAAAGCATTTATGTTCCATTGCACTTGCTATTCTTGTATAAATTCCTTGACTTGGAGAGCTGATTTTTCTCTTGCTAAGTATAAGTTGATATATTGGAGATGGCCGATGTAAGACCACGGTGTATACCTGATATCAGAAGACTAAGACAGAAGAACATTTGGAAAGCATGGACCTTAGTGTTGGAAGAACAGTGCACCCATGGTTTCTAGGAATGGATCTGGTCTTTGGATTGATGTTCTCCTTGGTCCAAGGAGAGGGTGTTAGCTGTCTATTCACTGTGTCCACGGAGGAGTCCTTGTGGGTGAGGACCTGACATGAGTGGCTGATCGTTGCTAAGAACCCCAGAGCCCACAGAGACAAGGTACATCATCACTTGCTCTCTTTGGCTCTGGTGCTCCAGGAAGCACCTTGGGGGAAGTCAACTGGGATCTTGATCCATAAAATGGTGTTATATTTGTGACTTCTGCAAACTTTCCCATGGCTCACTGGAAATGCTGAACTCTTCAGTCAGTGAAGAGAATGAGTCAGCTACCTGAGTGATGACACATTTCTGGAATTGCTCGCCCAACTGAGGCAGCTGTTGTGATCGATCATCTACCAAGTTAAATCACAGTTGAGTTAGTCAATGTAGTCACCTTCATGACTCAGTGCTACCTTTTTTACTTTACCCTAGAAACTGATAAAGACACAAAACCTGTCCTCATGTCCCTGGGCATGCTAAGGGTACTCTATTGGAATGCCATGCCTTAAACCTCTGTGCTTCTCAAATAAGAGAATTATTAACCTCGATTCATCTTTGTTCAGGCAGGATACTTTCCTAGCAGCGACACTGAGACTATGAACACATTTCAACGAACATTCTCAGATTATCTTAATTCAGTTTTTCTGGGTCAGTTCGCATTGAACTCTTCACATGTTCTCCCTGGCAGATGCTACAGGTCTGAGAAGCTGTACAAAGATGACCTAGTCTGATGGGAACACAATCTCGCTGCTCTTTGTTGTTTATTTTGCAAACAGTTACACCCATCACAATAAACTTAATGTACGTGATTTTTAAATGGCTTATTTGGCTTTGAAACCAGTCATATTTTTTTTCTGGATACATCTCTTGATAAACAAGCTGGAGAGAAAGCAATCTAAATTCTCTTGTAACAGAAAACGTTTGTGCTTTTAGCAGAAGATCTGTGTTAGAAGCTATGAGGCATACTCTTTTTAACTCCAAGTTGTGATGACCAGGTGTGATGGTAAATTTTCTGTGGGGGTGTGACCAGCCCAGAGTGTTCAGCCAAGTAGTTAAGCAACATCTGGATGTTTCTGGGTCTCCACATTTGAACTTGTGGACTGAAGAGAGCAAATGGCCCACCGTAGTGTGAGTGGGATTCTTCCCCTCAGCTGAAGGCCTGGATTGACGAGAAGACTGAGGAGAATGAGTTCCTGGCACCTGATTACTTTGGGCTGGGATTCTGGGCTGGGCTCTTCCTGTCTTTGGACTAAAACAGACACCACTGACTTTATGGCTATGTAGCCTGTAAATTTCTGAATTAATCCATACCATTGGCTTCTTGGATCTCCAGTGTATTGACTTCTAATATTGGGACCTCTTTGTTTCTGTAAGTAGATTAGCCAATACCTTGCAATCTCTGTCTCTGCTGTCATCTGTCCGTCTCTCTCGATTCTTCCCTTTCCTCATCCTCTCTCCCTGTGTCCCTTCAGTCTCTAGTTACAAACACACATCTATGTGTACAATAACTTTGAATGCCGACTTCACTGGGTTAAGAAATGCCCAGGTTAAACATTGCTGTGAGAATATTTCTGGGAGACACTATACCGAGGAGATCTCAACATCATCCCCATGGGAGGATGTCATACGGGACATGGAAGGTCTGAGTAGATAAATAGCACAGAAGAAGGATGACTGCCCACCTGTTGCTGTTACCACTGAAGCCCTTGATGCCTAGGCCTTTGGTTTATAGTGAGGGTAACATGGTCCTCAAGCCTTCAGATTCAGACGATTCACACCCTCATTTTTCCTGCTTCCCTGCTGTGCAGGTGACATGTGATGTGACTCATTGGCCTCCACAGTTGTGGCATTCTCATAATAAATGCCATCACCTATATAGGTGTCACTGGCTTCTTTTTCTAGAGAACTCTGAAATACACGCAAGGTTGACTCTATTTATTTTCTGGTTCTATTTCTCCAAATGGATACATGCTAAGGAACGCTCCAAATGTATCTCAAACATATCCCTTTCTATGGGAAATGTCTGGTGTTGAACGCTGTTATCCGAGGTCATCTCGATGAGTTCTGCTATGCTGTGACTCTGGAGCCATCAAGGTAAAACTCACTTCACAAGCAGATATGGAGAAAGTGCAACGTCAATAATATTTGGACCCACTTCAGTCAGTTCAGTGGGCACACAGTGCTCCACAGGTGTCTTCTTGTGGGAACTGGGATCAGTCTCAGAAGGGAGAACAGTGTTCCCATTGTTTCCTGGACTTCAAAAGAAAGGAAGTTGTTAGATGCTAAGTCCCCAAGGAATAGTCATGCAGATTAACTGACTGCAGGGCTACAGCAACATGGACTGGGAAACATGATTTCCTACTTCTCTGAGTGTGACCAAGACAGCTTCTCTGCAAGAAACACTTGAAGGAAACTCCATGTTTTCCTAGGGCTGGCATACACACATTTCTAATGGACAGCAGTCCTTCCCACTCAGAACATCCGCCTCTCTCAGATAACAGTTTTGTTATTACGGTTGCTCATAGAGTTCAAGACAAAGCTTGATACAGGCTAGCCTCAAACTGACTGTGCTGCTCAGGCTGGTGGAAACTTCTAGCCCTCCTGTCTTTACCTCTCAAATTCTGGGATCTAGGGTGTATGACATTATATCTGGTCTCACTTTTGAAAAATAGAATTGACCTAAGATGAAGAGTGTCACAGCATTTAGTAGAGTCACAATTAGGTGCAACCGAGACTGTTCTGTTGTAAACATTCACAACCCCTGCCCCCGCCAAAGAAACACCATCTTGATTCCTCTCTCATCTCCTGAAAGTCTACAGACTTCCTCCTTCTAACATGATTTTCAAAATACCCCCTCTTATTCTAAATCCTCATTTTCAAAATACACCCCCCACCCCTTATGAGGAAAAGCTACAGGATGGAAGTCAATGAATATAACTGAAGGGGTGTTTTCAGGTTAGGGATAGTTTTCATATTTATGGCAAGCACGCGTGGAATTCTTCAGGAACACGCTCCATATGTGAACCCAGCACACTTCACACTGTGGCAAGAGGCGAGCGGCAGCGATGTCTCCACAGCCCCTGTTGAGACTGGAGGCTGCAGTTGGAGCAGTCTTGGCAGGTACTCACTCTCAGGAGGAAAACCCAGGAAGGAATGGCCTCCTGGCATCCTTCTTCACACGCGCTGGCTTCCAGACAACACTGCACACTGCTCACAAACTTCGGCACGGGACCCACTGTTTTCCAACCATTTGGTTTTCCGTTGGCGCAGAGCTGAGAGAGCTAGGGGTGTGTTATGTACGCAGATGCTTCTGCTCCCTTTTCTTTCCTCTTTTTCTCCTCTCTTTTCCCTCTCCTTCCTTTCTGTTTTAGACATGGCCTCGTGTATTCTAGATTGTCTGCAAAAATTCTGGAGCTCTTCATCTTCCCGCCTCCACTTCCCAAACGCTGGGGATATAGTCATGCGTCACCACACACGCACATGTGGTGCTGGAGAATGAGCCAGAGCCTCATGTGTGCTTGGTAAGCACTCTACCAGTTGAGTTCCATCCCCAGCCTGTTCTTTTCAATCTCTATCAGGTTATTTGTATGGTCTTTTCTGTCCTTAGCCAGATATGATAAGTGTGTGTTTTGGGCCATATAGCTTTACATAGGCCATTTGCTTTCTCAGTTTTAAATATTCTACTCAAAGAAATTTGACTATGGAAACTCATTGGTCTTTTAGCACCCATATATATGTATATATATTCATCTATCTATCTATCTATCTATCTATCTATCTATCTATCTATCTATCATCTATCTATCTATCTATCTATCTATCTATCTATCTATCTATCTACCTACCTACCTATCCATCCATCCACCTATCTATTCATCTATCCATCCATCCATCCATTTGCCTATCTATGTATCTATCTATGTATCTATCTATGTATCTATCTATCTATCTATCTATCTATCTATCTATCTATCTATCTATCTCTATGCACACACTATATGAACACACACATATGTATAAATGTGAGGCAATTACTCTATTTGTCCAAACTGGGGAGGTTTTGAAGAGATGAGAAATAGTCTTTTTTCATTCCGTTTCTACCATAACCGATGGCAGCAACTTGCGGATAAGGTCAGTTTTCACAGAAAGAAGGAAAAAGGTTGCTTAGAAGTATGAATTGCTTCTTGAAGTTAGCAGGGAAAGCCAGGTTCTAAACATGCTGCTGGGAGTCCATTTTGGTAACGGAGTCTGTGCCCCTTGAGCATCTCAACAGTTGTATTTACCAGTGCCCTCCTGTTCAGAGACCCCATGTTCAGAGACGTGTATTCCAATCCTTTGTCTTTCTGCCTCATAATCTTCCTTGCCATGTTTCCACCGTAGTAGTCAGGACTTCCTATGTATACCTGTCATGAAAGACATAGTCTATGCTTTAGTCACATGTGACAGCACACAGGGTATGTGATGGTAAAATATGCTCGTAGAAAATGACACCAGGTGCCGGGCGGTGGTGGCGCACGCCTTTAATCCCAGCACTCAGGAGGCAGAGGCAGGCGGATCTCTGTGAGTTCGAGACCAGCCTGGTATACAAGAGCTAGTTCCAGGACAGGCTCCAAAGCCACAGAGAAACCCTGTCTCGAAACAACCAAAAAAAAGAAAGAAAATGACACCAGGTTAATGGGCTTAGAGTGCTATAAGCACACACTATTAGATAAAAAGCATGAGAGAAGTTATTGGTGTGTTTCACTGGATTTAAAAATAATTGATTTGATGTAACTGGAAATCACTGGGAGACAAAAAGTGACTCTAAAAGATAAGCGACCCATTTAAAAGGTTTTTATGGGGAAATATCTGTTTTCTATAGGGGTCAGAGAAGGTTGCAGTGTAGGCATTGAGACTTAAATTGGGTTTAAATTTGATATAGAACTGAAGCTTGTAAAGTTTATATGGTTCTGGCTTCAGAAATGCTCAGTTTCACAGAGTCTATGGTTTTCTTGCTATCTCCCCCCAACTCCCAGAAACATTACAATGAGAGGAAGATTTTATGTCTTTTAACCACCCTGCCAAATAATTTGGAGAAAAGTCTAAGTTCACTAGATAACAATAAATGCTTTTAGGCTAAGGGCAGATAGTTTGTAAATGTCTCCAACAAGATTGGATGATCCTAATCTTTACATAGATAAATTTCTTAATAAAAACATTCAAGGTCCATGGTTACACAGAAAACTTTACTTGCAAAATATTGCAATCTTTTAGATTAACCAGAGAAATTCCTTATTTATTTTTTTACTATGGCAAATGCTGAGATGTTTTTAAAATCAATGTATGTATGATTGACTGATCTATATATGTATACATATGTGCAAATAAGTAAATGCATACATATTTATTACTTGTTCTTTATATGTGACTATTTATGTGTGTGTATATATATACACTTATACATAAATGTATGTGTGTGTATATGTCAATTAACCAACTTTAATGCTTAGCATGATCTGTAGAATCATCAGAGCAAATGTTGGGGTAGGGCTGAAGCATGTGCCCCTTTCATTATTAAGGGAGTATTATTCTAACAGTCTAATGGCTTTAATTCTCTGAAGTATTCATATCATGCATTTGTACCCAGAATTAATTTACAACAAACTCAGCACCTCTATTCAGAAAGGAAGAAAATATGCCAGAAACTGAAAAGAAGATGAAGGAGATGATAACAGAGAAGAAAAAGAATTGTTACACAGAACTTGAGTTCCCAGGGAGGTTTACATGGGAAGGGAAGGGAAGGCAGGCTGTAGGTGGAGTCTGCTCCTTCATTTCCTGGCTGCCTAGACCCAAATAATCACACAGAAACTATATTAATTACAACACTGCTTGGCCTGTTAGCTCAGGCTTCTTATTAACTAACTCTTATATCTTAAACCAACCCATTTCAATTCATTTGTGTATAAGCAGGAAGTTGTGGCCTACCAGTAAGGTTTCCCAGTGTCTGTTTTCTCCAGCAGCTACATGGCATCTTTTTGATGCTGCCTACTCTCTCTATATATCTGTGTTTGGATTTCCCACCTGGCTTTATTCTGCCCTGCCATAGGCTGAAGCGGCTTCTTTATTAACCAATGGTTATAAAACATAGTCACAGCATACAGAGGGGAATCCCACATCAGCAGGCAGAGAGGGTGTGTGGGCAAAGACAACTAATACTTGAGATGTTTGAAAAAAACCACATGGACATCTATTGTATTATAAGATATACACATATATCTTATATAAGTTATAGTCCACATATATACATATACATATATACACACAATACACATACATACACACATATGTATGTATATGATATATATTTGGAATTACCTACCCAAGGTATTATGCTCTTATCAGAAGCCATAGCTTGCCAAATAAAAAGCCCAGTGCCACGTATGGTGTACCTCCCCCTGAGTTTTTGGCCAGGGCATTCTGAACACTATCCCAAAACAATACCAGCTATTGCCGTTGCTCTTGGTTGTCCACCGGAACTGATGGTAAGGGTTTATTGCTGAAGATACCACATGCTTTGGAGACTGCTGTGAAATTGTTGTCTGAGTGGCTGCCTCTAATCCCCTGGTCTAAGGTCAAGGCTATAGCCTCTTTTAAGACAGGAGGAGAGGATAGTGGTGCACATGACCCGGGATCAGCCGTCTGTGTACTCTGAGCTCTGCTTAGAAAATGTCTTAGTTACTTTTCTCATCACTGTGATGAAAAGACCAGAAAGGATCAACAGCAAGGAAGGAGGATTCTTTGGGCTATTTGGAGAGATGCGGTGCATCATGGTAAAACAGGAAT